>NW_025368418.1:0-1396 GCF_016433145.1 Gracilinanus agilis | reverse complement strand
GCAGGTGTTCTATGAATCCTTTCAATGTCTATATTGCCCTCTTGTTGTAGGACTTCAGGGCAATTTTGCTGAATTATTTCTGTTAGTATAGAGTCCAGGTTTTTATTAATTTCTGGTTTTTCTGGAAGACCAATTATTCTCAAATTGTCTCTTCTAGACCGGTTTTCTTGGTCTGTCACTCTCTCATTGAGATATTTCATGTTTCCTTCTATTTTTTCAGTCTTTTGGCTTTGTTTTATTTGTTCTTGTTGTCTTGAGAGATCATTAGTTTCTACTTGCTCAATTCTAGCCTTTAGGGATTGATTTTCGGCCATAATCTTCTGGTAATCGGCCATAATCTTTTGGTTTTCGGCCATAATCTTCTTGTTTTCGGCCATAATCTTCTGGTATTCCTTTTCAATCTGGTCATTTCTTGTGTTCCATTTGCTTATCAGTTCATTTGGTTTCTGAGCCTCGCTTTCCAGTTGCAAGATTCTACCTTTTAAGCTGTTATTTTCTTGCCAGATCTCTTCCATTTTCCTCAAAATCTCAGATTTGAACTCTTCCATAGCTTGTGAGGAGTTTTCCTTATTTGGGGAGTGTCTGGATGGTTGTTTGTTCTCCTCCTCTGTTTGCTCGGTTGTCTGGATTTTCTCTGTGTAGAAGCTGTCGAGTGTTAAAGACTTCTTTTTTTTTTGTTATTATTCTTTCTCTTCTGAATTTCCTGTAACTGATTAGCCATCATTAGCCCAGCAGCTTCTCAGGTTTATCCTCGCTCTCAGTGTCTGTCTGAGATCTATTGGCTCCTGAGGACTGAGTTCTAGTTTTTTCCAAGGTCAAGCCCCCTGGTGGATCCCCTTGCTTGATCCTCTGCAGGAGATTCCTTTACAAGTCTCAGGGAGCTACTTCCACAGTCGTATACCCGTCTGCACTGGTTCCCCACTTAGGCTTTAGTTCCTGGTTGTGTTTGCCTCCACCCACGCCTCTGCTCAGCCGGCACCCACGCCTCTGCTCAGCTGGCGTTCCGCTCCCAGCGTCCACGCTCTGCTCCCGCGCGAGCTCAGATTTCGCGTGCGTTCTTGACTTAATGGGGTCCTAAGTCTTGCTGCTCTCAGGAACAGGTCCCGGAGCTGCCGATGACTCGATGGGTGCCCCAAACTTGCTCTATTTCTTTTTAGCTGGGTTCAGAGCTATAGGTGAGTGTGGAGGGGGTGGGGGTGGGGCGGTTGCTCAGCTCGCGATTGAGTGAGAGCCCTTTTTAGCTTGGAAATGTCTCGATTCCACGTACCTTCCACGCTGTGCCCTGTTGTGGGGTTCCTCCGTTCGTCTGGACTTGTTTTTATGTCCCCTTGAGGAGTTTTGTGTGTTTCGGTCAGGAGAGGTTAAGAGCTGCTTCTTACTCTGCCGCCATCTTAAC
>NW_025368417.1:0-1492 GCF_016433145.1 Gracilinanus agilis | reverse complement strand
ATTTAACTTTCAATCCATCTCTTTTCACAATTTCTAAGGTTTCTAAATCATCTTCACAATTCCTTCTCTTTCTTGAGTTCATGTTCTTATGCCCCTATTTTTACATAATATCTTTTGGAACTAATGGGACTAATGGTTCCAAATATTCAGCTTCTTTGTGGCACAATTCTTCTCCCCAACTTCTTAACACAATCCCCATTTGCCACTTATCAGTTCCCCCTTTTTTTTTAAACAACTTTGTATCATTTCTAGGAATATTTAATTCTACTTGATCATATGGAGAGTAGAAAGACTTTCCTCCAATCTTTTCAGCTTCTTTTCTATATTAAAACTAACTCTTAAAAAAAACTAACTCTTGTCACTGACAGAATCACAAACAAAGCATGAGATCCGCAGGTCATTGCAGTACAACCTGTGCTATGTGAATACTGAGCTTGTTGGGAGATCTTTTGTCTTTAGTTATTCCTGTTTGTGGCCTTTATAGCTAAAGCTTTGCCATGTCAGTTTGCCTCTCTAGGAGCTCCAGAGCAATTAGGCACATCTAATGGCCTTATTGCTTCTTTTCAAGATATAATCCCAATTTGCCTGAAAGCTTCTAATTGGGAAGTAGACTATTCCAGTGACAAAGTCTCAATGTGATGAATAGCTTCCTACCACTCTTGTCCACAAGAATTCCAATCAGAAGCCACTTATCATACCCTTCTTTCTATTGCATCTCTCTCTCTCTGCTAAGACATATCCAAAAGAAATTCCTATCCTGACTCAGGACCCCATCCCCAGTGACTAAGCCCCATTCCCCACTGATAATGGGTGGAATTTACCAGAGAAGTCCTGAGAACTAAGATGGATTCACTCAATGAAAAAGATACATATTTCCACTATAGACCTGCCTTGAAAGGAATCCATCCCAGGTGCAACCCAGATACAGAGTTGTGGCCATATAGAAGAACATAATTTGTTCATTCTTTGTTCATCCAATAACTATTTATTAATAGATAAAATAAGGGGTCTTGAGTAGGCAGTTGGTCTAGGAGTAAAGGTAACAGATGTTCCAGGTTCCCTAATCACATACAGCATTGTGATCCTAAGCGAGTCCTTTGAATCCTTCTGTGTTCCTAGGAAGCCCTGACACAGAACAATTGCCAGTGTGCTTAGTAGGGGACCCTCATCTATGCTTTCACTTTCAGTGTTTTAATTTACCTCCAGTCAACTGGAAAGGTGGAGGTCTTGAGGTCGGCAGCCACTAGCTGAGATCTGTTCTGCTTTCACTTTTAGCTTTTAATTTTTTTATGGAGGGCTTGGGTGCTTGGGTAAGTGGGGGACTTCTGAGAAGCTCCCCCAAGGAAAGGAGTCGGGGAAGAGGGCACATTTATCCATAGACTCAGGAGAAGTTCAGAACATATTCCTCAAGGATACAGGAACGCTACTGAGGTTTAAAAAAACGCACATAATTCTCTATCAGATAATGAAGTAAACTATGGGTTATGGTGAG
>NW_025368416.1:0-8053 GCF_016433145.1 Gracilinanus agilis | reverse complement strand
AAAAAAAAAAAAACCTTCCCTTCCCTCTTAGAATCAATACTGTATATTGGTTCCAAGGCAGAAGAGCAGTAAGGGCTAGGCAATGGGACTTAAGTGACTTGCCCAGGGTGACACAGCTAGGAAGTGTCTGAGGGCAGATTGTAACACAGGACTTCCCGTCTCTGGGCCTGGCTCTCAATATGAGCTACCCAGCTGACCCCTAGATGTAGATTTTTTAAGGCATTACCTGGTTTGTCATATAGTGACTTTGATGGCTTCAGGGTGGTATAAAAGCCAGGTTTACATTGGATTCTCAATCCAAATTCCCTTTCTGAGGTAATTATTTTGACATGGGCAGGATAATCAATGGAGTGTCAACCTTACCCCACACTTTTTGTTCTTGTTTTCAGTCCTCTTTGACTCTATGACCCCACTTGAGGTTTTCTAGGCAAAGATTCTAAAGTGATTTGCCATTCTCTTCTCCAGCTCATTTTACAGATGAGGAAATTGGGGTCCACAGGGTTTAAGGACTCACACAGGGTCAGAGAACTAGTTAAAGTGTCTGAGACTGGATTTGAGCTCTGGCCTTCCTGATTCCCAACTTGGCACTATGCACTAGGCCACCTGGCTGCCCTGCCCCAAACTAGGACAGTATAAACAGATAGGGAAATCATGAGCATAGAATTGAATTCTGGATTTCCCTGTTTATCATTTTTGCTCTGTAGGAAGAGGGGAATAAACTAGAAATCCATAAGCCAAAGCAAGATTTATCAATTTCATTGGTGAGGTGGTTTCTTCTTCTTGGTTAGAGCCTCCGAAGATCTTATTTCATACCTGTTTGCCCATCAAATCCTGGATATTGGGCTTAAGCTATAGTTCTGGGGTTCAGAGTTCAAAACAGAATAACTTGCACTACTTGCCATTTCAAGCAGGAAGTGAGTCAAGGGGACATAATAGGGGAGGAGGATTCACAAGGGAGAAGAGGAAGGGTCAGGACTCATCACACTCACTCAATAATTTTCTGCCCTGGCCCCTCTGCCCCTTCTTTCCTGTGATGTTTCTTGTGATTACGATGTACTTTTTACAGAGATATTCCCGTAATGGGCCTCATTTCACTACATCTCGATGTCCTCACTGAGAACAAATTGGCCTCGGCACATTAGGATTTCTAATTCTTTTTTCTTTGCTAGCCATATTTTGTTCCCTTATGTATAGACACCAATGTCTATGGGTTTCATTTTTGACTCCCTTAAGTTTTTTCTCCTGTGAGCTCTGCAGACATCTATTGCTCTTCCTACCTTCTAGCTTGTCTCTGTGTAACCCCATTTTATGGAGAGCTCATTCCCCCTGTCACTTATTGGGTATCCCCTAGTGGGAATTCCTTTTGAATATGATTTGGACTACCTAGATAAAGTACTGGGTCTGGAGTCTGGGTGGCCCCAGTTCAAATGTGGCCTCAAGATGTTTAGTAGCCATGTGACCCTGGGGAAGTTACTTAACCCTGTTGGCCTCAGTTTTCCTCATCTGTAAAATGAAGTGGAGAATAAAATGGCAAACCACTCTAGTCTCTTTGCCAAAAAAATCCTCAAAGGGGTCACAGAGTTTGAAGTGAATGAACAACTGTAATGACATAACTGACCAGATACTACTGAGTTCTCTTCTAATTCTAAAATTCTATGGTTGGAGTTTTCTTCCTCCACTTTCCTTTTAATTGGGTTTTCACCTCTTTGTTCTTAATTTCCTTCAGTAACAAATGAGATGGCTGGCTGAGGGTGTATTGGAGCCAGCTCACACTTCTCTAGACAATTGTTCAATTTTCATTGTGAGCATTTACAGATCAGGGCTTGCTTGATTTGTGGAATGTCTATATATCAAAACACAGTGAAAAAATCCCTCATATTCAATCTGAAAGTGTATCTTTGTGTATATTTTGTCCCTTCTCTCTCTTAAGCATTTGCCAGCACAACCCTGAGCTACGTAATCTCAAAGGTGTCTTTCAGCCCTAAATGTTTGATCATAATTCTAACATTTCTTAGTTCTGTGATTATGGAGTCACAATGTCTATCATATTTGGAGGGTGCCTTCAGGCACAACCTACTACTGCTCACAGCACTCTTGGGTAGGATGGAGAGGGGACCGAGGTGTATCTTGAATTCATTTTGCATTATTCTACTCTTTTCTTCCCTGCTGTCCCCAATCAAATGAAGCTTCTGACATCTTGCCTCAATTTTATCACAGCCTGACAGTGAGCCACCATTTGGAGAACTAGGTTGATTATTGAGTAGGATATTGGGAACCATTTGCTTTTCTTTGGCCCCACTGGATGAAAATAAATGTAATTCTATGTGAATTGTTGCCGTAACAGCTGAGGAGAGCGTGCACAGATTTTACCAATGAGTAGATGCTAATATTAGAACCAAGTTTAAGGAAGTTTCAGTCTTTTACTGCTTTTTAAGTAAAATACATAACCGTGAGTAGCACCCAGCCCTATATTGGCCAAAGCTACCACGCATTCCTTTTGTGTTTCCGAGGAGTGTCAAGTTACCCAGAATTATGTGGAATCAGAATTGATACCTGAGAAAAGGGTTCAGTGAACACAGGATTTACCTTTTTTTCTTGATGTTAAAGATTAAAATACTGCCATTTCCATGTTGAAACCACTGGCTCTAAACCTTTCAAATAGCTGCTTTCCAACTCTGTGGAACTCCAAGGTTCAGTGATCTCAATACAATCGTTTCAATCCCAATTTAAAGAAGGATACACACACATTATCAGGGTAGCAGCTAGATGGTACAATAGATATTGCACAAGACGTGAATCAGGAAGACCTAGGTTAAAATCTAGCCTCAGACACTAGCTGTGCAGCTCTGGACAGGTCATTTGACCTTTATCTGCCTCAGTTTCCTCATTTGTGAAATGAGGATAATAATAGCACACACTGAATCTCAAGGTGGGTGTGAGGATGAAATGAAATAATATTTGTTAGTGCTGGACAAATAATACTTATTCTCTTCCCTCTTATAGACCATTTACTAATTCATGACTATGAAGAAAGCACTTCTACAGAAGGCACTCCTTGACCTACGTCTCATGGGAAATGCACAGTTCCACAAGGCAGAAAGGAGGAGAAAGAGCAGGCCAGATAAAAGGGGATAGTGAAAAGAAATGGAGATAGTTGATGGTGTTCCGTGTTGGAGCTCAGATTGGGCCCTAACAGGCAAGATCAGGGGTCCCCAACTTAGTTATTTTGCCAATCCCCAATCCCTTTCAACAAAAAAAGTGTGGTGAACCCCTAGGGCAATTTAATATACTACTACTAATATTCATTTAGATTTACTTATTAAATGCTTATAACTTTCATAATAAAATTTTCCCAAAAAAGTTATTAATTAAAATGTATGTAACATAATTATGGTACAGAATTTGCTCTACCTATAAATTCGAAAACTCCATATACAAAGTCATAAAACTAATTAGAAAATAATTTATGGGTATTTTTATGTGTTTTATATTTATTATCATTATCTTCTTTTCTGTTCTATTTATATTTTATATTTTATGGCTATTTTATATTTCAGTTCTGTTAGCTTTTTAAAAACAAATCTAGCAGGACCTATATGCTCACTAAAACTTCATATTAAATTATTTTTTATAAATTTTTTTGAATGTAAATGACATTTTATTTAAATAATTTACATTTTGGAAGAGGTTTCACATAAAACGTTTGTGTGTGTGTGTGTGTGTGTGTGTGTGTGTGTGTGTGTGTGTGTGTGTAGTTTTTTCTTTAAACCCTTACCTTCTATCTTAGAATCAATATAAAGTATCAGTTCCAGGGCAGAAGACCACTTAAGGGCTAGGCAATTGTGGTCAAGTGACTTGTGCAGGCTCACACCCATAGGAAATGACTAAGGCTAGATTTGAACCCAGGATCTGTCTCTGGGTCTGTCTCTCAATGCACTGAGTCACCCATGTGCCCTGGGGTGTATCCTTTTTATGTTGAAATTTTTTATTTGAAATTTGAAATATTTATTATGCCTTTTGCAATATTTGGCTCATCACGAGACAAACACAATCTTCAGTCTGCTTCCACAATGAGTTCATTTTTGTATTTCCAATTAAAGTAAAAATAAAATGAAAATGCTTACTTCTTCAAATATGTGGAAGGATATGGTGGAAGAATTTTTCAAACTCTCTTTGAGAGAGATGAAAGTTCATTTTTTTAAAAAATGTAGCCGCCTTACAGGGAAAAAAAACAAATAACTAGTTACAATAGAAAATACTTTTCTATTGGCTAATGAAAAGTACTGCATGTAATGATAACTTTTTAAAATTCAGTGGCATATGTTGCTTTATTTGTAAACTCTGTAAGGAAAGACTCTTGAGCTAAGACTTCTGTATCTTCTTCCACCAGCAGAATGGGCCTACTTCTCACAGAAACATTAATGAATGATTCACCAGTAAGGCTGGCCTATTCATTCGAAAGTCTGCCAGATAGAAGAATAGTAAAATTGGAAGAGAACAAATTTAGGTTGTAAAACAAGCATAGTACTTCATTGACAGGCAACCTAAGGGTTATTTTCTGCAGGACACTTGTGATGAGACATTGGTTTCAAAACACTCGATAGTGTACATGACCAGTGATGAGGGTTTTCTGAGTCTATTATCTGAATTGTAAATAAGCAAATATTTGTAATATCTTGATCATGTGATTACAAGAAAGATGAGATATGATTACAGGTGTTATGTTGGTAATAACAGAAATATTGGGGAAGCAGGTATTTAGGCCAGGGCCAGAAA
The DNA here is from genome assembly GCF_016433145.1 of Gracilinanus agilis. NCBI lineage: Eukaryota > Metazoa > Chordata > Mammalia > Didelphimorphia > Didelphidae > Gracilinanus > Gracilinanus agilis. The sequence continues at coordinate 3,277 of NW_025368416.1, read as the reverse complement.
TCTCCAGGACACTCTCCTCCCACACTGATAGGCTTGAGTGAGAAGGGAGGGGGTTAGGTACTCCTTGTCCTCAATCCCCTCCCCCCAAGCAGTTGGGCTTCAGTTGAAGATTGAGTCAGGGTTTAGTTTTTTCAAGCCAGATACAGCAGAAGCTAATCTTTAATGATGTTCCCTTTCTTTAACTTATATTCCCCACAGGTCTAATTGAGGACTGAGTAGTAGCTAGTTATCCTAATGTTGAGGACTGAGATGGGACTTGTCTTCTTAAGCTGGCAACTGATAAGAATCAAGCCTAATGGCAATAATGAGCAGTGAGTATCCCCAAATAATTCCCAGGCTCAGATATTGAAGATAAAGCTTATATTGGTAATGGAAGAAAGGAAGGGGAAGGCAAGAGGGGGTAATTAGAATTTGGATAAGTAATGGGAAGCCCTGAACTGTCAGGTTGAAGCTGCCTCTCCCCACCTCAGGAGGGAGTGGCAGGTTTTTAGCTAAACTTGCTCTCTAGGTTAATAATAGTTATTTCTAACCTCTATATTACTAAATAATTGTTATATTGATGCTGGTAAGGTCTAATCCTACTAGACAGGCTAACTCCTGAGTAGAAACCACAATGGCTTTTGCCACAATGGCCCCTCAGGTGAACCCCCAAGTCAGGAGCAGCAAGCAGAAAATCTGCCCACCTCAACTCCCAGAAAGCACCTGTTTAACTACCTCTCAGCTGCCCCCTCACCCAAAGTCCTCCAGGGGGGATCCCCTGGAATTCTGGGTGAGGCTTGACCCTGTATTTTGCAGGAATTCCATGCTGCCATCTTCTACATTACACAGGGTAACAGGGAAAGGAGAGAGCTATTTTGGTCCAGTATACAGAATGCAAATGAGGATATGGACATCTGTGGGAAATGGCAACCAAGAACTCGGGGAAATCAGAAGTGGTGAGCAAGAACCAGAGGGAGAAAGTTAGGAGGGGAAGAAAGTATATATGTTAGGTATAGTGGCACTACAGGAAAAAGAAATGCAAGGAATAAGCATGGGCAAAGCAGAAACAAAATGATCTTTTTTGTAGATGATTGGATAGTATATCTAGAAAACCCAAAAGAGTCAGCTACCAGTTTTATGTAAGATATTGAAAAGTTGCATGAAGACAAATCCATATAAATCGTGAGCATTTCTATATGTTGCTCAAAAATTCCATCTGAGATAGACAAAGAGAGGAATTCCACTCAGAAGAATTGTCACAGGGAGTTTGCTTGCCAAAACCAACACGAGAACTTTTTGAATATAATTACAAAATACCCTATACAGAAATAAAAGCTAGCAAAGTCTTGGAGAACTATTGATTTATTCGTGGGGGAACCATATCAATATAATAAAAATATGAACTTGTACAATGCCATCCCAGTCAAACTACACAATTTTATTTTATAGAGCTAGACAAAAATAAGAATAAAATTAATCTGGAGGGACAAAATGTCAAGAATTTGGGGGAAATAATACCAAAAAAGAGAAAAGGAAGGGACTGAAAAACCTAATTTCAAACTGTATTCCAAAGCAGTACTCCTATGAAGTGGTGGAATGTGCATTAAGCAGAAGCAGAAATGTAAAATTAGACAACTTTGAAAACCTTAAAAACTGTGATAATTGCCCATACTGGCCAGGAAGCCTGTTACCCACCTACTAATAGAGTTGATAAAAGCAGGATACAGAAGAGGCACATGTTTTAGGACTTGACTAACAAAGAATTTGTTTCTCTTGACTATGGGCTATGTCTTCCTTCTCAAGGTTACATTTAAAACCTGGAGGAGGGGGCAGCTGGGTAGCTCAGTGGATTGAGAGCCAGGCCTAGAGACGGGAGGTCCTAGGTTCAAATCCGGCCTCAGACACTTCCCAGCTGTGTGAACCTGGGCAAGTCACTTGACCCCCATTGCCTACCCTTACCACTCTTCCACCTATAAGTCAATACACAGAAGTTAAGGGTTTAAAATAAAAAATTAAAAAAAAAACCTGGAGGACATGTGGCTAGCCTAGGAATCGAAATATTATATGAGATAGAATTTGATATAAAGCCAAGGATGGCTTATATATGGACTACATAGGAAAAGAATTCAGGAGGAAGACTTGCCCTCAGTGTATAAATCTGGAAATTTTTGTATAAAGATGAGCATCAAACTCATGGCAGCTAATGAAATCACCAATAGGAAGTATAAAAAAAGAGGCCAGAATAGAGCCTTGGATTATACTTACAAAGAAAAGTTAGGATATGTCTAATAATCTAGTACAGAGGACTGAAAAGGAATGGGCAGACAGGGAGTAATGTAGTATAGAGAGTGGGGGTCATATAGTTTTTTCTAGCTTTGGCTGAGTTCTAAACCAGTTAGGGTTTTGGAATCTTGAGAAAAAGACTGTTGATTGGGGTTTCCTGTGGAGGGAGGTTGTCTGATCAGCCAAGGTGCTTCCTTACCTGGCTGTAGTATTGAAATTTAGCCTAGCTTTGATATATTTACTTAAGAAATTATTATTTTGGATAAACCCTTTGTATCTTCCTTTCCTAATATTATTTCCTACCTTCCCTCCCTTACCTTATATGTCTGTGGAGTTAATATGGAGAGTAATTAGAGAGGAGTTAAAATCTGTGAAGGGTTAATTGTTATTTGACAATATTAGATATAGAGAAACTAGTCAGTCACCATTTATTTTGTAAGCTGAGTTAAAGGCTGGTCCTTACTCAGACTCCATCTTTGCCACCCTTCCCCCACCTGAGGTTCCTGAGACAACTGTTAGGGCTTTCCTTTGATCCACTTTCCTGACAAATCATCCTTTAAAGATAATAAACCCTTTTGTGTTTCAACAGACCTATTAGTATAATTGTCTGTTAGTTATTAAGAGAGGGAAGAAGAGGGGAAGAACCAACATACTCTGGGCTTAAAGGGAAGCCGGGTATCCATCTTGAAGGAAGGTGTAACTTCAAAACAAGTCCCTTCCTGTGAAATTAACTAAACCCTGTTGTTAATTTCAGTATAGTCTATTTCCCTCTGCCAGTGTTTGAGTCTAAGTCCCAGTCTGAAAAGCCTGCTGTTTGTCTGTTTAGTTTAATTTCTCCTCTCCCTGAAGATCTGTTTCCCTTCTGTGTTATACTCCTGACTTCAGCCATATTATATCCTGAATCTCCTTAATCCCAGCCTACCTGTAACCTAGATTACCCACTTAGCAAGTCTCTGACAATCTCCTTTCAATCCACAAGCAGTACTTTATTACTATCCTCAGGAAATGATATTTA
>NW_025368415.1:0-1057 GCF_016433145.1 Gracilinanus agilis | reverse complement strand
GTCGTATACCCGTCTGCACTGGTTCCCCACTTATGCTTTAGTTCCTGACTGTGTCTGCCTCAGCCCATGTCTCTGCTCAGCCTGCGTTCTGCGCCCAGCGTCTTGCTCCCGCACGCTCAGATTTCGTGTGCTTTTTTTGACTTAATGGGGTCCTAAGTCTAGCTGCTCTCAGGAACAGGTCCCGGAGCTCCTGATGACTCGATGGGTGCCCCAAACTTGCCCTATTTCTTTTTAGCTGGGTTCGGAGCTATAGATGAGTGTGGAGGGGTTGGGGGTGGGGCGGTTGCTCAGCCCGCGATTTAGTGAGAGCCCTTTATAGCCTGGAAATGTCTCGATTCCACGTACCTTCCACGCTGTGCCCTGTTGTGGGGTTCCTCCGTTCATCTGGACTTGTTTTTATGTCGCCTTGAGGAGTTTTGTGTGCTTCGGTCAGGAGAGGTTAAGAGCTGCTTCTTACTCTGCCGCCATCTTAACCCGGGGCATCTGGGGATTTTTAATTTGCTGGCTTTCTAATTTTTTGAGTTGCATGCCCAATTCATTGATCTCTGCCCTCCTTAATTTGTTAATATATGCACTCAAGGATATAAATTTCCCCCTGAGTACTGCCTTGGCTGCATCCCACAGAGTTTAGTAGGATGTCTCATCATTGTCATTTTCTTCAATGAAATTGTTGATTGTTTCTATGATTCCTTCTTTGACAAATTGGTTTTGGAGAATCATATTATTTAATTTCCAATTAGTTTTTGATTTTCCTGTCCAGGTGCCCTTACTGATTATTATTTTTATTGCATTATGATCTGAGAAGGTTACATTTATTATTTCTGCTCGTTTGCATTTGTTTGCAATGATTCTATGCCCTATAACATGGTCAATCTTTGTGAATGTGCCATGTGTAGCTGAAAAGAAGGTGTATTCCTTTTTGCCCCTATTTATTTTTCTCTACATATCAATTAAATCTAATTTTTCTAGGACTTCATTCACCTCTCTTACCTCTTTCTTATTTATTTTTCGGTTTGATTTATCTAGATCTGAAAGAGGAATATTTAGATCTCCCACT
>NW_025368414.1:0-4581 GCF_016433145.1 Gracilinanus agilis | reverse complement strand
ATATATATATATATATATATGATTAGTGCCTCTGTCTTTGAATTCCTTGGAATATGTGCCTAGTAGTGGTATTAAGATGTCAAAGATAATGTTCAGTTCAGAAATCCATATAAAATTTCATTATTTATTTATTTTAACAATCTTTTCTTTTAAAATTTTGAATTCTAGATTCCCTCCCTCCCTTTCATATTTCCATATAGAAATTTAAGCAGTTTAACTTTACCTTTTTATGTTTCTTTTGAGGTTTCTGTTTGAAAGTCACATTTTTTATTGAGCTCTAGGGAGATGATTCTTGATTGTAATCCTAACTTCTTTGCTGTCTGGAATATAACATTTTAATCCCTCTAATCCTTTAATATGGAAACTGCTAAATCCTGTGTAATCCTGACTCTGGCTCCATATAACTGAATAATTTCTTTCTGGCTCCTAGAACTGATTAATTCCTGTCCTGGGAGCTCTGGAATTTGGCCATAATATTCCCAAGAGTTTACATTTTGTGATCTCTTTCAGAAAGTGATCAGTGGATTCTCTTAATTTCTATTTTAGCTTCTGCATCTAAGATATTTGGGCAGATTTCCTTGATACTTTCTTGAAGTATGATGCCTATCTTCTTTCTTTGAATCATGGCTTTAAGGTTGTCTAATACTACTTTTTCTTAACCATTTCATTATTTTAACTTTGTTTGATTGTTTCTTAATATCTCATGGAGTCACTAGCTTCCACTTGCCCAATTCTAATTTTAAAGGAATCATTTTCTTTTTTTCCCCTATTCTTTTACTACTTTGAATTTTTTATTTTTTAGAAAAATTTTTCATGGTTACATGATTCATGTTCTTACTATCCCCTCCACTCCCAATCACCCCTCCCCCATAGCCAATGCGCATTAAGGAATCATTTTCTTACATGAATTCCTTTTCCATTTGGCCAATTCTGCTTTTAAATAAATTCTTTCCTTCAGTGAAATGTTATGTCTCTTTTGACATTATGCCAATTCTGTTTTAAAAGATATTTTCTTCATTGTTTTGTGCCTCTTTTACCAAGTCTTTAATTCTCTTTTCATAACTTGCATCATTCATTTCTTTCCCCAATTCTTCCTCTGTCACTCATGTCTTGAACTCTACCAGAAATTCTTGTTATTGGCCTTAATTCCAATTAATATTTTTACTTTAAGGCTTTGCTTGTAGCTATTTTCACCTTATTGTCTTCTAAGTTTATGTCTTGGTCTTCTCTGCCACCATAGTAGCTTCTCCTGGTAAAGGTTTTTTTCCCCCCTCTCTCATTTTTCAGGTCTATTTCTTTACTTTGAACTTCTTATTAAAGTTGGACTCTGGTCTCTTTGGGGGTGGTGAGGCACTGTATTAAACTTGACGTTTTTTCATGCTGCTGCTTTCATGTTTTCCTGGTCTATGCTCTTGTCTTTACCCAGGAAGGGTCCCAGCTTTCTTGTAGTTACAATTACTAGTGTTGCTCTTGGCTCTGGAACTTTAACCAGACCCCTTGGTTAAAGCAACCATACATTCTAGTGCTGCAGCTCTTGGTCCTGGAACTGTGACAAGGTCTCTTGTTCCCATTTGACCAGTCACAAGTATTCCTCTCCATCATGAAATTGTGACACAGAACTGCTTATGGGCAATATGGTTACCAGTCAGAACCAGCAATTCCCAGTATCAGCAAATGGGTCTTCTGTAATCTCTTTCTGCTTTTCCAACCCTCTTACCATCTCTGGGCTGAGAGCTCTTAAGTTGCTGCTACTTTTGCCATGGCTACTAGTAGTGCTCTTACCATGCTCCAGACCTGTGCCAACCCTGTTTTGTCCATAAACTTTTCCTGTGGAGCTCTCTAAGTTATATTAGGTAAGTTAAATATCTTCCTCTAACCTTTGATTGGTCTTGCCCTTTTAAAATTTGATTTGAGCGATTATTTTAAAATTATTTGGAGGGAAATGTTGGGAGATTTCAGCTGTGTTCTGGCCTGTACTCTGCCATCTTGTCTAGTAAGTTTTTTTAATGTACTTGCACATTTTTTTTTCAGGACAATCTGACCAGTTCATATCCTCAAATGTGCATGAATGTACTTTTCTTCCCCTAGCCCCTCCAGTGTTTACCGTCTTCATCTTTTATCACATAGGAATTGTGAGGTAAAACCTCAAAATTGTGCTAATTTTCATTTCTCTTATAATTAATGACTTTAAACATTCTTTCATTCCTGTTGATGATGGCCACATAATTTCTTTTAAGTATATTGATGAAAACAAGGATGCCCATTTTGTACTAGAAACACTAGCAGTAATAATTAGAGAAGAAAAAGAAATTGAAGGTATTAAAATAGGCAATGAGGAGACTAAGCTATCACTCTTTGCAGATGATATGATAGTCTACTTAAAAAATCCTAGAGAATCAACTAAAAAGCTAGTGGAAATAATAAACACCTTTAGGAAAGTTGCAGGATACAAAATAAATGAACATAAATCATCAGCATTTCTATATATTTCCAACACATCACAGCAGCAAGAGGTCAAAAGAGAAACACCATTTAAAATTGTGCCAGACAATATAAAATACTTAGGAATCTATCTACCAAACAAACACAGGAATTATACGAACACAACTACAAAACACTCTACAAACAATTAAAACTAGATCTAAACAAATGGAAAAACATTGAGTGATCATGGGTAGGATGAGCTAACATAATAAAAATGATCATTCTACCCAAATTAATTTACCTATTTAGTGCCATGTCTATCAAACTACCAAAAAGCTATTTTTACTGAATTAGAAAAAACTATAACAAAGTTTATTTGGAAGAACAAAAGCTCAAGAATATCAAGGGAAATAATGAAAAAAAAAAAAAAACGTAAAGGAAGGTGGCCTAGCAGTACCAGATATTAAACTATACTATAAAGCAGCGGTCATTAAAAAGATATGGTACTGGCTAAGAGACAGAAGGGAGGATCAGTGGAATAGATTTGGAGTAAGTGACGTCAGCAAGACAATGCATGATAAACCCAAAGAGCCCAACTTTTGGGACAAAAACCCACTATTTGACAAAAACTGTTCCGAAAATTGGAAAACAATATGGGAGAGATTAGGTTTAGATCAACATCTCACACCCTACACCAAGATAAATTCAGAATGGGTGAATGACTTGAATATAAAGAAAGAAACTATAAGTAAATTAAGTCAACACAGAATAGTATACTTGTCAGATCTATGGGAAAGGGAAAATTTTAAAACCAAGTAAGAGTTAGAAAAAAATTACAAAATGTAAATAATTTTGATTATATTAAATTAAAAAGGTTTTGTGCAAACAAAAACAATGCAGTTTTTCCGGGTTAAGATGGCGGCAGAGTAAGAAGCAGCTCTTAACCTCTCCTGACCGAAACACACAAAACTCCTCAAGGGGACATAAAAACAAGTCCAGACGAACGGAGGAACCCCCACAACAGGGCACAGCGTGGAAGGTACGTGGAATCGAGGCATTTCCATGCTATAAAGGGGTGAAACAGCCCTCACGAAATCGCAGGCTGAGCAACCACCCCACCCCCACCCCCTCCACACACATCTATAGCTACGAAGCCAGCTAAAAAGAAATAGAACAAGTTTGGGGCACCGATCGAGTCATTGGCAGCTCTGGGACCTGTTCCCGAGAGCAGCAAGACTTAGGACCCCATTAAGCCAAAAAACGCACGCGAAATCTGAGCGCGGGAGCAGGACGCTGGGCGCAGAGCGCAGGCACTGCGGAGGCGTGGGTGGAGGCAGACACAACCAGGAACTAAAGCCTAAGTGGGGAACCAGTGTGGATGGGTATACGACTGTAGAAGCAGCGCCCTGAGACTTGTAAAGAAACCTCCTGCAGAGGATCAAGCAAGGGGGCCCACCAGGGGGCTTGACCTTGGAAAAAACCAGAACTCAGACCTCAGGAGCCAATAGATCGCGGACAGACACTGCGCGTGAGGATAAATCTGAGAAGCTGCTGGGCTAATGATGGCTACTCAGTCGCAGGAAGTTCAGAAGAGAAAGAATAATAACAAGAAAAAGAAGTCTTTAACACTCGACAGCTTTTACACAGAGAAAATCCAGACAACTGAGCAAACAGAGGAGGAGAACAAACAAGCATCCAGACCCTCCTCAAATAAGGAAAACTCCTCACAAGCTATGGAAGAGTTCAAAACTGAAATTTTGAGGAAAATGGAAGAGATCTGGCAAGAAAATAACAGTTTAAAAGGTAGAATCTTGCAACTGGAAAGTGAGGCTCAGAAACCAAATGAACTGATAAGCAAATTGAACACCAGAAATGACCAGATTGAAAAGGAATACCAGAAGATTATGGCCGAAAACCAGAAGATTATGGCCGAAAACCGAAAGATGATAGCCGAAAATCAATCCCTAAAGGCTAGAATTGAGCAAGTAGAAACTAATGATCTCTCAAGACAACAAGAACAAATAAAACAAAGCCAAAAGACTGAAAAAATAGAAGGAAACATGAAATATCTCAATGAGAGAGTGACAGACCAAGAAAACCGGTCTAGAAGAGACAATTTGAGAATAATTGGTCTTCCAGAAAAACCAGAAATTAATA
>NW_025368413.1:0-11440 GCF_016433145.1 Gracilinanus agilis | reverse complement strand
TTTTTTTAAAAATCCAAATAAAAGAGAAAAAAACAAGTTGTGAATGAAATGTAAAATATCAAAGTCTTATGTGCAAAAATGTAGGGAAAAATAAACTTATAGCAGGTCTTTGAATCAAGGCCCAAGTAATATGATTTAAGCAATGGTGCAATTACCCATTTAGAAGCCCGGACTATAGAAAATTACCACACTTATAAGAGAAAGAAAAGGACCAAATTTTTTGTGAGAAAGGGAAGTGTCTTTTCCTGGTCTGATTTGCCTGCACTTGAGCCAGGATGATGGCCAATCTTTGGTACTTAACTAGGATAAAGCTTAAGGAAGTCCAGCCTCTAACATGTTAGAAAAGCTGCAACCCCGAACCCAATTGCTAAGTTTAAGTCTTTCAGCATTGGCATGAGAAAGTTTTGTCAATCCTTCCTGGATTGGTATAGTCTTTTTTGAAAAGCTTAGGCAGACTGAAGATGAACATCCCAGTTTATATTGTATAATTGGAATTTGGGAGATGCCATTTAAAAGTATATATATATTTTCTATGGACACATGGGGACTATCAAACTACATTTCCCATGGTCCAACGGGTTTCTGGTTTCCGGTTCTTTGGGCGTGGGGACAACTGCATCCCCACACATAGGACAGTTTAAATGGGAGGAGAACCGAAAGTAAGGCTCTTGACCTTCCTGAGGGCTGGCTAGAAGATGGGCTCTGGCGGTAAATATAAAAGATAGGTGTGGTCATGGACACCGACCAACCAATCCAATGGGATTGATGAGAACATCTGCACAGTGCCAAGGAGCACAAGGTCAAAGACATCATACATATACAGGTGGGATTGAGGTACTCCCATGCCAACGCTAAGGACTTGAACTCAGTATAAGAATCGAAGCTAAGATGCTTAACATATGTTAAGATGTAGGACTCTCTGAACTATACTGCCAGTCAGGTACCGCAGGTTGGCTATCATCTGACTCACTCATATATTCCTGAGAGTGAAGGGAATGACAGGCACTTCCCTTGCATATAAATCTGGTCCTTTTTTTCTCTCTTATAGAATGGCAACTTCCTGAGTCTCAGCTGCAAATGGGTAAGTGCAGTATTACTGCATTGTGTCCTACAGACTAGTAGGATGGGAATTATAATTGATTGGACCCTAATACAAGGGCCTGTTATAAAATTATTTTGTTTCTTCAAAAACTTTATATACATAGCTTTTGATATTTTGATTTTGATTTTAATGCCTTTCCTTTTCAAAAGTTTCAATTTTCTTCTATTTGATTTTTTATATATTTTTTTCTTCTTTTTCTTTTGAATTTACTCATACAACCCCATGACTCAACTATATATCTTGAGCTGATCTGGGTATTTCTTTCTAAATACCCACGTCAAGGGAGATTGTATTTTTATAAAATCCAAGATTTAATTTTTGATTTTGTTTGAGAAAAATTCTCAGGAAAAGAAACTTGCTGATTCCTTAATCCAGAGAATGAACTGTTTGCTGAGAGATGCCTGAAGAACCTACATTTAATCAAGAGATCCAGAATGAACTTTAGGTTGCAATTGATTGAACCCATCAATTGATGGGGTTTGTTGCATCGAGTGATCCAGAATGAACTTTGGGTACTAATGAATGGACTGATGGGTTTTGAACAGCTACTCTAATTGTACATGTTATACCAATAGGGGACTGCCCCCAATTGGTTTCTTGTCAGTGCACTTAGCAAAACATTAGTTTTGCTTTCTCTCTTTTCCATTTCCCTCTTATCTCTAACTATTGTAGTTAGAAGACCTTTGTGGGTATAAGATGTTTGTGTAAAATGATCACTTGGGGTGACTAGGCACTCAAAATGATCATCAGGGGGATTGTGTAAATGGAATTAACTCTAGCTGATTCATAGTCAAAACCCTACTTATCCTAGGCATAGAAATGATGAAATCCTCACCTCCCTTAATGGGATGAGTTACCCACATGTGACAATAAGTAACAAATCAAGAACAAGGGATTGCCCTTTGGGCAGTCCAAAATCAGTGTAGAGACTGCCATTTGTCCACTTGAATTAGAGGTGGACCCACGGGAAGTGAGGAAAGACACTATCTCTTTAAGTATGTTGGTTACTTCCTGTGGAGGCAGTTCCCGCCTTGAACTTGGTGCTGAAGGATCTCCTGAGACCACAGAGAGCTTACACTCTGTATTGTCACGTGGGTAAGTTAGGCTGACTTCCTTGGCCTACCTAGGCTGCTTCCAAACTCTGCCTTAAGTAGGCACTAGCCTATCTGGTTGCTAGGCCTTGTGGCTTACAGCCTAATTTATTTAGCCTTTTAACCTTCTCTCTTGTCCAGGCCTCTGCAGGCCTGGAGTAACCTCTCCCTTCCTCTTTATTCCCATACCTTTACCTTCCTAATTGTAAATAAACTGCCTAACCCGATGCTGACTTGGGTCTGATTTAATTATGGAATCAACCTGAATTGTTGATTCCTGGTGGCCACACTTTAAATACATATCTATAAAACACCTAAATTCTCCCTCTTACAATATCTAGACAGGCTTGTGGAAGCTGGCAAAAATCTTCTGAGGTACAGGGGGTAACAATAATCCAAAGCTTTGCAGCACATCAAGAGGCAGTTTGTCAAGGGGACTGTAATACCCATACAGAATTATTTCAGGCAGAATTGTCCTCAGTGGGAGTCATTGTCAATTGAAGACCTGAGACAACATGCTAGCTACATACATGATTGCTGAAACAAAGAACAAAGGGCATCTAAGGAATCAGATACAGAAAAGCACACATTGATAGCTGGTTTAAAGAGGCAGCTCAAAGAAGGAAGAAGGGAAAAGGAAAGAGAGGAGATTAAGAACCTGGCTCTGCAAGCAAGCAGAAGTCAGAGTCAGACTAGACCATCAAATTCATATAATAATAACAGGAGAAACACAAATAATTCTAATTGTGTATGCTATTTATGTGGTTCTCAGGGGCACATAGTTCAATTCTGTAAATACAAAAAGCAAATTAATTTTACTAAGACATACAATGACAACAGAGACAGCCCTAAGAGAACTTATTACAACTCAAAATGGGGAAACAAGTCTAGTTAGCATGAGGAAAACAATGATCATGACAAATGCTGCAATCATAAGTGTAAAAAATTTAGCCAAACTCCATCCTTACATGACATGGAAACTTATTTAAAATTGGGAGCGAAGCCAAAAAACTTATGACCCGCAGATTTGGGATCAATAAATCCTGTTATGGGTGGTGGTTGTGAAAAAAACTGCTGAGAGAGAAAGTATGCTGCTTAGGTTAGGCATTGATGAAAAAGAGTTTACTGCATTTGATCCAAAGAATAGAGAAATTACTGCTAGTGATATAAAAGTGTTACAGGACATCTTACAGATGAGAAAGGATGTTTATGGGACATCAAGCAATGAAGTCATAAAAATCCAGTTGATATATTCCTCATGTGGAAATTTGGATAAGCAACAAAGGGATTTTAGTGACAGGATAAATATTGAATTGCAGAATAGTGAAGCAGGAAGATCCAGCTTGATGGTAGAAACGCCACAATTTCAAAGCTGTATTTCAAGTAACAATCATAAAGTAACCTTGAATACATGCAAGGAAGGGGATTTACATAGTGAGAACATGAATCCTACACATGTAACCCATAATTTGAAGTTGTGTCCCAGAAAGGAAGAAGTAAAATGTAATTAAGATGCAGTAAATTCAAAAAGTGTTCATAATGTGGAAGAAAATCCTGCTCAAGATTCTGAGGTTAATTTTATAATCCTTCAGTTTGAAACACAGTTATATCAAAACATTCCTATAGGGGGCAGCTGGGTAGCTCAGTGGAGTGAGAGTCAGGCCTAGAGACAGGAGGTCCTAGGTTCAAACCCGGCCTCAGCCCTTCCCAGCTGTGTGACCCTGGGCAAGTCACTTGACCCTCATTGCCCACCCTTACCAATCTTCCACCTATGAGACAATACACCGAAGTACAAGGGTTAAAAAAAATTAAAAAAACAAACATTCCTATAACTGAAAGTTACCAAGTTTCAAATCTGAACCCTCAAACAAGGGAATTTCTGCCACAAAGTTGTGTGAGAAGGGCTTTTCAAAATAACTTGTTACCACCTAGTGTAATACTTAACAGAGTTGAGAAGTCTGACTCACCCAGCAGGGGTTCCTGTGAATTGCCAGTAAACAAACAGTATAATGAAGAAAAAGCTTACCATCATCAAGTTTTAGAGACAGGAAGGTGTGAATCTGAGGCAGTGAGTGATGTAAACACTACATTCAAACCTGATCCAAACATGCCAAGGAAGAATTTCTAACTTCTCTAAAATTAGAAACAAAACTTGAAAATTTATCTGACATTTTCTCTCTGTCATCAACTGGAATTCTGCCAGCTCATGAACATTTTGAGGACTTTGGCAAGGTTGCTATGGCAATTCAGAGTCTAGGGGGGTGGGCAGGGGCAAGCTGTCAGAATTCTTGCTGCTTAGAATTGCAGGGGGAGGATAGAGACATGACTTCTAGAGATCATGACATTTCTTCTACAATTACACTAATTTCTGACAATAAGGATAATATACTGCAATGGGAGAAGAACCATTTGCAGGATGGGTCTATAAATCAACATTTGCTTTCTTTGCAAGAATCACAAATGCCTCTAGTATAGTGATGGGCAAACTATGGCCCGTAGGCCAGATGTGGCCCCCTGAAATGTTCTATCCGGCAACATGACATTATTCCTAATCTGACAAATACAATGAGTAGGATACACTACAATGAAACTTTGAAAGAGTTGCCTTAGAAACAGACTGACAGATAAGCATTTCCTTTCCTTTTGCCCCCTCTTTAAAAAGTCTGCCCATCTAAAGAACTGGAGGAATTCCATGTGAACTGGAAAGACCTCTAGGAATTGATGCAGAGCGAAAGGAGCAGAACCAGGAGAATATTATACACTGAGGCTGATATACTGTGATACAATCAAACATAACGACTTCTCTACTAGCACCAATGAAAGATTCAAGAGCAAGACTGAGGGACTTATGAGAAAGAAAACTAGCCACATTCAGAGAAAGAACTGTGGGAGTAGAAACAAAGAGGAAAAACAACTGCTTGAACACATGGGCTGATGGGGATATTATTGGGGATGCAGACACTAAACAATAACTCTAGTCCAACTATCAATAATATGGAATTAGGTCTTAATCAATGATACATGTAAAAACCAGTGGAATTGTGCATTGGCTAAGGCAGGGGTTAGGGGAGTTTGGGGAGAGGGAAAGAATATGAAACATGTAACTATGGGAAAATACTCAAAATAAAAATAAAAATAAAAATAAAAATAAAATATTGCCCATCACTGCTCTAGTACCTGTGACACCAAATGAACAAAATGAACCTATGGTCACCATCAATATAAATGGAAATTTATATTCTGGAATGGTGGATACTGGGGCTGCATGTTCTGTTTTACAGAATATTCCAGATGGATGTAAATATGAAGGGAATTTGGGAGTTTGTGGTGCATCCGGTTTATCATAATCAGTCCCAAAATTTAGAGCTAAAATGTTAAAACTAGGACCACTTGAAATTGATCATTCCTTCTTATTGATGCCATTGTGTCCAACTAATCTGATTGGGAGGGATCTTTTATGCAAATTAGCAGCCACAATACAATGTGAACCTAATGGAGAAATCTACTTGCATTTGCCAAAGAGATCTCTGAAACATCATCCTATATTGTATCTAGACAGACTGGAAGAAGAATCTGAATACCAACAAGAGAACAATATCTATGGGATTCCTGACACAGTCCCAAATGGAATCTGGGCAAAGAATTCCACAGAGGTTAGAAGAATATTATCTGCAGAACCAGCAAAGATGGAGGCTAAAGGAGGAGTACCACCTAGAATTCCTCAATTCAAATTAAGCAAGGAATCAGTGGAAGGAATTAGACCAATTATCCAGAGTCTCTTGGAACAAGGAATACTAGCCTATGGCTTTTCAGAATTCAACACTCCCATCATGGCAATTGAAAAAGCAAAATTGGACTCTGAAGGGAAAACTCAGTGGAGAATGGTCCAAGATCTCAGTTATCAATAACTACGTGAAAAGGGGTTAAGATGGCTGTAGAGTAAAAAGCAGCTGCTTAACCTCTCCTAACCCACACATAATGGACTCCTCAATAGGACATTAAAAAAATTCCAGATGAACAAAGGGACTCTACAACAGGGTGCAACCTTGAAGGTACGTGGGATCTGGGCATTTCCATGCTATAAGGGGGTGAAATAGCTCTCACTAAAATGCGAGCTGAACACCCCCCCCCCCCACCTACAAGGCCAAAGCCAGCACACAAGAGATAGAGCAAGATTGGGGCATTCATTTAGTTCTTAGCAGCTACCTGGTATCACCAGGGCCTTATCCTGATTGCACCAAGACTTAAGACCCCAAGAGGCTAAAGAATTGGACTTTGAACACAGACCTGCATCTGCGGACCCTGAGCGCAGGCACAGAACTTGGGTGGGGACCCAGTGCAGAGGGGTGCATGACTGTGGAAGCAGTGCCCTAAGACTGTTAAAGGAGCTTCTGGCAGAGGAGCAAGCAAGGGGATCATCAGGAGGCTTGACACTGAGAACAACTAGACTTGAGACCTCAGGAACCTAGAGAGTGCAGACCAACTGTGGCCACAGGGATAAAGCTGAGAGGGCGCATGGCTCTCTGACTCAGGTGAAAACTGCTCCACAGCTCCATAGGCAGAGAGCCTGTCTGCCTCACCCAGATTTCTGACTGAGAAAGAAATAATAATAATGGCAAGCCAGGCACAAGAACCCCAAAAGAGAAAAAGCAAGAAGAAATCTTTAACACTCGACAACTTTTACACAGAAAAAATCCAGACAACAGAGCAAACAGCAGAGGAGAACAAACAAGTAATCACATCCAAACCTTCCCAAAAATACGAAAATTGTTCACAAGCTCTTGAAGAGTTCAAATCTGAGATCAAGAGAAAGATGGAAGAGATTTGGCAAGAGAAATGGGAAATAGCTCAAAAGGAAATTAACAGGCTAAAAGACAGAAACTCCCAATTGGAAACCAAAATTAAACAGCTGGAAAACAGGACAGACCAAACCAAAAAGGAAAATCATAAGACTATAACAGAAAACTAGTCTCTAAAGACTAGAATTGGGCAAGTAGAAGCCAATGATCTCTCAAGACAGTAAGAACAAATAAAGCAAAGTCAAAAGACTGATAAAATAGAAGGAAACATGAAATATCTCAATGAGAAATTGACAGATCAAGAAAACAGGTCTAGAAGAGACAATCTGAGAATCATTGGTCTTCCTGAAAAAGCAGAAATTAATAGAAATTTGGACTCCATACTAAAAGAAATTATTCAGCAAAACTGCCCTGAAGTTCTACAACAAGAGAGCAATATAGACATTGAAAGGATCCATAGATCACCCTGTACACTAGACCCTGAAAAGACAACCCCCAGGAATATAATAGCCAAATTCAAGAGCCTCCAAGTAAAAGAAAAAAATATTACAAGAAGCCAAAAAGAGATAATTCAGATATCAAGGAGCACCAATCAGGATCACACAGGATCTGGCAGCCTCCACACTAAAAGACTCAAGGCTTGGAATATGATATTCAGAAAGGCAAGAGAACTGGGTCTACAACCAAGGATCAACAACCCATCAAAACTGACTATATAATTCCAGGGGAAAGTATAAGCATTCAACAAGATAGAAGATTTCCAAGTATTTGCACAGAAAAGACCAGGACTAAATGGAAAGTTTGCTATCCAACCACAAAAACCAAGAGAAACATGAAAAGGTAAATAAGAAACAGAGGGGAAAGAAAGAAAACTCTTATTTTTAAATTTCCCTCTTTAAAAGCCTTATTAAGATCAAATTATTTGTATTCCTATATGGAGAAATGTTAGGTACAATCTTCAAAAACTGTATTCACTATTATAGTAATTAGAAGAATTATTCATAGGGAGAGGTTAGAGCACTAAATGGTCTAAGATGAGATGGGGTGGGGAAAAAAGGGGGGTGAATAGTAAAGGACACCAAGAGAATCTTGAAGGAATAAGAAAAATAGGATATTCTATTACACACAAAGAGAGCATGGTAAGGGAAGGGGATGAATACTATTATAAGAAGGAGAGGAAGAGAGCATTAAGAGGTAATATTTAAAACTTACTCTCAGCAGAATTAAACCTGAGAGGGAAGAGTACTTATATCCATTGGGTTATAGAATTCTATTTAACCCTACTGAGAAAGTCAGAAGGGATTAACCAAGGAGAATAGGGGAGTGGGGAGGTCAAAAAATGGAGGGAAGGAGAGGGGGGAGGGAATTCATTAGGCCTTAAAAAATAAAAAAAAAAGGGAATAATAAGGGAGGGGCTGGAAAGGGAAATAAAACAAGGGAGGGGACAATGGGGACTCGTCTAAAATAAATCACTGGTTTAAAAGGAAATAGCATAAGAAGAAGAGGTAGAACTAGGAGAGGATACCAAAATGTCAGCGAATACACAACTGATAATTATAACTCTGAATGTGAATGGGATGAACTCACCCATAAAATGGAAGCAAATAGCAGAGTGGATTAGAAACCAAAATGCTACCATTTGTTGTCTACAAGAAACACATATGGGACAGGTAGACATACACAGGTTTAAGGTGAAGGGCTGGAGCAAAACCTTTTGGGCTTCAAATGAGAAAAAGAAGTCAGGAGTGGTGATCATGATTTCTGACAAAGCCAAAGCAAAAATAGGTATGATTAAAAGAGACAGTGAAGGTAATTATATCCTGATAAAAGGCAGTATAGACAATGAGGAAATAACATTGCTCAACATGTATGCACTAAATGGCATAGCATCCAAATTTGTAAAGGAGAAACTGGTGGAGCTCAAGAAGGAAATAGATAGTAAAACCATACTAGTGGGAGATCTAAATATTCCTCTTTCAGATTTAGACAAATCAAACCAAAAAATAAATAAGAAACAGAAAAGAGAGGTGAATGAAATCCTAGAAAAATTAGATTTAATAGATACGTGGAGAAAAATAAATGGGGACAAAAAGGAATACACCTTCTTTTCAGCTGCACATGGTACATTCACAAAGATTAACCACACAATAGGGCATAGAAACATTGCAAACAAATGCAAAAGAGCAGAAATAATAAATGTAACCTTCTCAGATCATAATGCAATAAAAATAATAATTAGTAAGGGCACATGGACAGGCAAATCAAAAACTAATTGGAAATTAAATAATATGATTCTCCAAAACCAGTTCGTTAAAGAAGAAATCATAGAAACAATCAACAATTTCATTGAAGAGAATGACAATGAAGACATATCCTACCAAACTCTGTGGGATGCAGTTAGGGGTGTACTCAGGGGGAAATTTATGTTCTTGAATGCATATATTAACAAATTAGAGAAGGCAATGATCAATGAACTGGGCCTGCAAATTAAAAAACTAGAAATGGAACAAATGAAAAATCCCCAGCTAAAGACCAAATTGGAGATTATAAAAATTAAAGGAGAAATCAAAAAAATTGAAAGTAAAAGAACTATTAAATTAATAAATAAGACTAGAAGCTGGTACTTTGAAAAAAAAACAAACAAAATTGACAAAGTACTGGTCAATTTACTTTAAAAAAGGAAAGAAGAAAACCAAATCATCAATATCGAAGATGAAAAGGGAGACCTCACCTCTAATGAAGAGGAAATCAAGGCAATCAATAAAAATTATTCTACCCAACTATATGGTAATAAATGTAGCAATTTAGGTGACATGGATGAATATTTACAAAAATATAAACTGTCTAGAGTAAGAGTAGAAGAAATACAATACTTAAATAATCCCATATCAGAAAAAGAAATTGAACAAGCCATCAAAGAACACCCTAAGGAAAATCCCCAGGATGAGATGGATTCACAAGTCAATTCTATCAAACCTTCAAAGAACAATTAATTCCAATACTATACAAACTATTTGACATAATAAGCAAAGAAGGAGTTCTACCAAACTCCTTTTATGATACAAATATGGTACTGATCCCAAAGCCAGGTAGGCCAAAAACAGAGAAAGAAAACTACAGATGAATTTGCATAATGAACACAGATGCAAAAATCTTAAACAGAATACATGTACAAATTCCTTTTGTCATACCTCTAGAGTGCCTCATACACACACTGGGCATAGTGTGAAGAAATCTCATATTGGATGTGGTGCAGAAAATGGGCAGGCCAAAATGACAAGGGAATGTAAAATGAACCTCCCATCTGAATCTGAATCTGAAGATAAGTCAATCTATCAACTGCAATATATCCAATCAGCACAGAAACCCCCATGAACAGAAGTAATAAAAGATATCCTAAGGCTATAGGCTGTGTGAGCTCGATAAGGGTCTCGGGAAACAGAAGCTTTTTGAGAGGGGCAGGAAACTGAGCCATGCTTGCAATCTCTCCTTCCTGTCAGTAAGTAGTACTACCCTCGTATGCACTGCCTAGGAGTAAAAGCCTCACAAGGAATCTTTGGCAGATCAATAAATAGAATTTTTGGAACTGATTATTCTGTCCCACCCTTGAACATCCCACTCCATCTCTAATTGGTGAATAGCTAATTAAGAGGTGGGCCATCATTGCAAGATACAAATTGCAAATAAATCATCAGGATTTCTATATATCTCCAACACATCACAGCAGCAAGAGGTAGAAAGAGAAACACCATTTAAAATCATCCTAGACTATCAGGAGCTATAAGAGAAATGAGAATCTCAAGTAGATATTTTTATCTGGACCCCCTCAAAAGATCAATACAGACCAGCAGAGCCGTGTATTGGTTTTTCTGCCTTTCACGTCAGAAACCAGAGTAGGATATCTAAGATAAAAATCTGAGATTCCTCTTTTGATTCCTTTCATAATTCTCACCTTCCTTCAAAATGCATTATAGTCTTATTGAAAAAGCTTTGGGCTCTCAGCACTCCAGCAGGAGGGAGGCTAACTCTGTTTCCATTTGACCAAGAACACAGATGGCTGGTACAGCCAAGGTGGAACCCTTGGCAGGGCATTTTGCCCAGAATTAAAGAAAAATAATGAGGCTCAAAAAATTGTTTAATACCATCAAGGCTGAGAACTTCAGGGGCTTTCCGGCCTAACGAGATGTCCCAGGCTCCACTTAAAGATAACACATATAGTTGATAGTTTAGCATAGGTTTTTTATCTACACCTGGAGGCTTCTAGGGCCTTTGTTTTGATTATAATAAGAATACTGCTCTCTGTAACTGTGGGAAACTTTCTTGGGCTTTTGGGGGAAGGGGATCTTTAATTTCCTTTATAATAAAGTGGTGACTCCAGTATATCTCGGAGTACTATGAGCTAACAAGCCATGCTTCCAATCTGTTTCATTCTTTACATCCTTCAACCA
>NW_025368412.1:0-1663 GCF_016433145.1 Gracilinanus agilis | reverse complement strand
ATAGTTTATATAAATTAATACATATACTTTATATTACAATATAAATAACTGGATTATATTATTCAAATCTTGGGGCATTCAAACATCCTGGTTATTATTATAATTATTATACATTAATATACATTTGTGAAGCATTTATTGTACACGGAGTGTTTTGGAAGGTGGAAGGGATTGGAGGAGAGACACAATGCTTAGATAAGACATAGTTCCCATATATAGAACTACTATTAGGCAGGGAGATAAACAAACTTTGATAAGTGTAATACACACTATTAGACAACAATATGAGAGTTCTGTAAATCATTAAGTGCTACATAAATGCTAGCTATTATTATCAATAAGTATTTGAGAGGTTCAAAACTAAATGCTTTGTGTGAGTTGGGAAGAAAAATAAAATGAGTATTTCTATACCAATATTTGTAATAATGATAGCTGACATAATAACTCGTAGGGGAATAAATGGTACATTGGAGAGAATGCAAGGCTTGGCATCAAGAAGACTCATCTTTGTGAGTTCAAATCTGATCTCAGATATTTACCAACTGTGTGAACTTGGTCAGGTCACTTAACCCTGTTTGCCTCAGTTTTCTCCTCTGTTAAATGAACTGGAGAAGGAAATGACAAATTATTCTAGTATCTCTGCCAGGAAAACCCCAAATGGGATCATGAAGAGACAGACATGATTGAAAAATGATTGAATGACAACAATAATAGGTAACATTTATACCAAAATGTCTTCGAACAATTTTAGGCTTAAAACTGAAGTAAGACTTTTGGGACACTCTGTGTAGTGCTTTTGACCTACATGATTTAATTCAATCCTCATAACAACCCTGTGAAGTTGGTGCTATTATTATCTCCACTTTACAAATGGAGAAACAGAGGGTGAGAGATTAAATCAATTGTGCAGATACAGCTAGTAGTTAAGGCAAGATTCTACTTCAGGTCTTCCTAACTGCTAGACCAATGCCCTGTCCTTTATACTAGGAAAGTAAGTGGGGCTTCATAGAATGGGGGGCAGAGTAGGAGGTTTCAAATCCTGCTTCTACTTCCTGCCTGTGTGATTTCAGATATGACAAGTCACTTTTGCTTCCTTATTTGTAAAACGAATTACATGACTTCTATGGTCCCTGATTTCCATCAAGTCTCAGCTCCAATCTCACCTTCCTTATGCAGGAAGCTTTCCTCCCCCTACTTTCCACACTCCTTACATCATCCCTTTCCTCTTAGATGACCTTCTTTCCATTTCCAGTGTATGTGTTTTCTATGTCCCTGGTTATTTGCACATAGTCTTCATGTTAGCTCCTTGAGGACAGGGAAAGAAAGGCAAAAACTAACCATGTTATGCATATGAGACATATATCTATGTAACATTATATAATATTGTATCATATCTCTATCTATCTCTCTGTGATTCTGCCTTCCACTCTTTGGGAATATACTAAAGGACACTTAAACTGGACCTGCAAAATTCATTAATTCTTTGGGGGAGATTATAGGATCATATAATCAATTGATCTATCTCCCTTTCCCCCTCCTTCCATCCCTCCCTCCATCCATCTATCCATCCAATCATCCATCCATCCATCTCTCTCTCTCTCTCTCTCTTTCTCTCTCTCTCTCTCTCTCTCTCTCTCTCTCTCTCTCTCTCTCTATCTATCTC
>NW_025368411.1:0-12218 GCF_016433145.1 Gracilinanus agilis | reverse complement strand
GGATTTTGGTTTCTAATCCACTCTGCTATTTGCTTCCGTTTTATGAGCGAGTTCATCTCATTCACATTCAGAGTTATAATCATCAGTTGTGCATTTGCTGACATTTTCAAATCCTCCCCCATTCCTACCCCTTCTCCTTAAGCTCTTTCCTTTAAAACCAGTGGTTTGCTATTAAGACCCTATCCCTTATCCCCTCCCTTGGTTGACTTCCCTTTCTACACCCTCCCTTATTCCCCCCCCCTTTTTGTTTTTAAAGGCCTTATGAATTCCCTCCCCTTTTTCCCCTCCTTTTTTTTGTTCTCCCCACTCCCCTGCTCCCCTTGGTTTATCCCTTCTAACTTTCTCAGAAGGGTAAGATAAGAGTTTTATTTCCCAATGGATAGTATAGCTACTCTTCCCTCTCCGGGTTGATTACACTGAGAGTAAGGTTTGATTATTACCTCATTATGCTCTCTTCCTCTCCTTCTTAGAATAGTATTTGTCCCCTCTCTCTCCCATGCCCTCTTTGTGTGTAATAGAATATTCTATTTTCTTATTTGCTCAAGTTTCTCTTGGTGTCCCCTGCTATTCTCCCCCTCTTTCCCATCCCCCATGCCATCTTAGATTATTTAGTGTTCCACCCTCACCCTGTTAATTATTCTTCTGATTACTATAATAGTGAATATTATAATAGTGAATAGAGTTCACTACAGAGAATTAAACATAATATTTCTCTACAAAGGAATACAGATAATTACATCTCACTGAGGCCCTTAAAAAGGCAAATTTAAAAATTATAAGTTTTCTTTCTTTCCCCTCTGTATCTTATTTACCTTTTCAGGTTTCTCTCGATTTTTGTGGTTGGATATCAAACTTTCCATTTAGCCCCGGTCTTTTCTGTGCAAATACCTGGAATTCTTCAATTTTGTTGAATGCCCATACTTTCCCTTGGAAATATATAGTCAATTTTGATGGGTAGTCGATCCGTGGTTGCAGGCCCAGCTCTCTTGCCTTTCTGAATATTGTATTCCACGCCTTGCGGTCTTTTAGTGTTGAGGCTGCCAGATCCTGTGTGATCCTGATTGTTGCTCCTTGATATTTGAATTGTTTCTTTCTGGCTTCTTGTAAGATTTTTTCTTTTGCTTGGAAACTCTTGAATTTTGCAATGATATTTCTTGGTGTTTTCCTTTCTTGATCGAATGCCGCAGGTGTTCTATGAATCCTTTCAATGTCTATATTGCCCTCTTGTAGGACTTCAGGGCAATTTTGCTGAATTATTTCTGTTAGTATAGAGTCCAGGTTTTTATTAATTTCTGGTTTTTCTGGAAGACCAATTATTCTCAAATTGTCTCTTCTAGACCGGTTTTCTTGGTCTGTCACTCTCTCATTGAGATATTTCATGTTTCCTTCTATTTTTTCAGTCTTTTGGCTTTGTTTTATTTGTTCTTGTTGTCTTGAGAGATCATTAGTTTCTACTTGCTCAATTCTAGCCTTTAGGGATTGATTTTCGGCTATAATCTTTCGGTGTTCGGCCATAATCTTCTGGTTTTCGGCCATAATCTTCTGGTTTTCAGCCATAATCTTCTGGTATTCCTTTTCAATCTGGTCATTTCTTGTGTTCAATTTGCTTATCAGTTCATTTGGTTTCTGAGCCTCGCTTTCCAGTTGCAAGATTCTACCTTTTAAACTGTTATTTTCTTGCCAGATCTCTTCCATTTTCCTCAAAATCTCAGTTTTGAACTCTTCCATAGCTTGTGAGGAGTTTTCCTTATTTGGGGAGGGTCTGGATGGTTGTTTGTTCTCCTCCTCTGTTTGCTTGGTTGTCTGGATTTTCTCTGTGTAAAAGCTGTCGAGTGTTAAAGACTTCTTTTTTTTGTTATTATTCTTTCTCTTCTGAACTTCCTGTGACTGATTAGCCATCATTAGCCCAGCAGCTTCTCAGGTTTATCCTCGCGCTCAGTGTCTGTCAAAGATCTATTGGCTCCTGAGGTCTGAGTTCTAGTTTTTTCCAAAGTCAAGCCCCCTGGTGGATTCCCTTGCTTGATCCTCTGCAGGAGGTTCCTTTACAAGTCTCAGGGAGCTACTTCCACAGTCGTATACCCGTCTGCACTGGTTCCCCACTTAGGCTTTAGTTCCTGGTTGTGTTTGCCTCCACCCACGCCTCTGCTCAGCCGGCTCTCTGCGCCCAGCGTCCACTCTCTGCTCCTGCGCGCGCTCAGATTTCGCGTGCATTCTTGACTTAATGGGGTCCTAAGTCTTGCTGCTCTCAGGAACAGGTCCCGGAGCTGCCGATGACTCGATGGATGCCCCAAACTTGCTCTATTTCTTTTTAGCTGGGTTCGGAGCTATAGGTGAGTGTGGAGGGGGTGGGGGTAGGGCGGTTGCTCAGCCCGCGATTGAGTGAGAGCCCTTTTTAGCCTGGAAATGCCTCGATTCCACGTACCTTCCACGCTGTGCCCTGTTGTGGGGTTCCTCCGTTCGTCTGGACTTGTTTTTATGTCCCCTTGAGGAGTTTTGTGTTTTTCGGTCAGGAGAGGTTAAGAGCTGCTTCTTACTCTGCCGCCATCTTAACCCGGAACTTTTCATTCTGCCTTGATTTTGCAACAAAGTCTGTTCTTTCTCCTTAGTCAAGAACTC
The DNA here is from genome assembly GCF_016433145.1 of Gracilinanus agilis. NCBI lineage: Eukaryota > Metazoa > Chordata > Mammalia > Didelphimorphia > Didelphidae > Gracilinanus > Gracilinanus agilis. The sequence goes on along the minus strand of NW_025368411.1, from coordinate 9,602 downwards.
TGATCTCGATATAGCTCAGTTAATTCTAGGGCCATCACCTCTGCACTGGCCACAATCTTCTTTTCTCTTCTTGACAACTTGATGAACTAGTTCAATTTCACACTCTCCTCCTCTCTACACTATCTTATCTTGTCATCTTGTTGGAGATCTTGTCCTGACTTTTGGGCTGCTTAAAATTAAAGAAAATCAGAAAACCCTGTAGACCAGAGTCTGTCACAAAATTAATTTACATTATCTCCATTGGGCCCTCACTGAGGCAAGGCAATTATTTTACACCTTCCTGAATGTATTACACTCCCACTCACAACAGTTCCTCTTCTAAACCTTTTTATTCCTTTGCATGCTTTTCACAAAGTCTCATAATCAACTGAAAAAAAATGGCACCATTTACCAAGAGTTCTTCTTTCTTACCTCTTCCTTATTTCATATCACTAAGTTACTTACTGCCATTCTTCTTTTTTACCTCAAATCATAAGATGTAGCCCTTTTCCTTGTGAAAGCAATCCTCCATTACATATACAAACGATAATGTTCATTCCCATCATCTCTAGAAAATTCTTCATTTGTCATTATTAATGTCTCATTAATGAGCAGTGTCTACTGCTGCTTCCATACAGTTTACAAACATGTTATATTTCCTTCATCTTCAAAAAATAGCAAAAAAAAACCCAACCTCACTTCATCTGTCCATCCATCCTAGTTATCCTCTATCTACCCTCCATTTTATGGTTAAACTCCTTGAGAAGCCTATCTGCAATCAATGACTCCACTCTCTTTACTCCCATTTGTTTCTTATCTCTCTGCAGTTTGATTTTTAACACCAAATCCATCATTCAACTATTTTTTTCCTCAAAACACTAAAGCCCCCTTAATTGCAAAATGTAATAGTTATTTCTCAATTTTCATTTTTCTTGATCTCCCTGCAGCCTCTCCGTCACTCTCTTCTCCTTGGCACCTTTTTCTTTATGTTTTTGTTCTCCTGGTTCTCCTCCTACAGGTCAAATCTGTTCTAATTATCCTTCTTTCATTCTTTATCTAGATCATGTTGGCAATATGTGGATGTCCCTGAAAGTTCTTCTCTTGTCCTTTTTCTCTATATATATTCTATTTTACTTAGTGATCTCACCTCTCATAGCATCAACTAACACTTTTATTCAGGTTATTTCCAAATTCATATAGACGACCCTGATGCCACTACTGTCCTCCAGTGTAAACTTTGAAGTAGATTTATCATAGAAATCTTAAACTCAGTAAGTCCCACAAAGATTTCATTAGGTTTCCCCCATGGTCCTCCTTTCAACTTAACTTCTTTATTACTGTGGAGGTACCAACATCCTACCTAAATGCTGGCCACTTAGATGTTATTCTTGACTCTTCATTTTCTGTCACTTTCCCCACACTGCATCCAATTAGTTGTCAGATCCCGTGATTTCTACCTTCATAAAATCCCTCACATATTCCCTTGGTGCAACCCTTATTATCTTATGTTCATACTATTGCAGTGGCCCTCTGGAAGGTCTCCCTGCCTCAAATCTCTCCCATCCTTAGTCCATCCTCCTATTCAGATATCAAATTGATTTTTTTAAAGCCCAAATCTGGCCATTTTTGTCCAACTTCCTCACCGTTATTTAATTAACTCATATGACTCTCAATTGACCTCAGGACAAAAATTTAAAAAAAAATTGTCCCTTTAAAATCACTTCATAATCTGGATTAATTTAAAATTTTTAGTCTTGTTACACCTTATTTTCCACTACACACTCTGATCTAGTGATCTAACTGGCATACTTGTCATTCCTCTCACAGGACACTATTTCCTGTCTATTATGCTTATTTTCACTACCTAATTCCCATGCTTTGAACTCTTCCCCACTCCTCAGTCATGAAAAAGTCATGATGTTATAGAACATCTTGTTAGTTACAATTTGGGGTCTTGAGGAATTTAGGGACACCATTGTATCATATTCTGTGATTCCCACCAAGCAATACTTTCCTTCCATGTCATTATTTTTAAAATTATATTTTATACTTGGACTATTCATCCTTTCTGTCATTTTATCCACTGAATTCCTTTCCATCTGGATGTCCTTTTCATCTGAGCCCTCTTCTATAAAGCCTAACCTGGATCCCTTTTACAGTATCGATCTTCCTACTCAGAATTCACATAGCACTTTGTTTTGCAGTCCCCTAATGCATTTATCATGTAACTTATTCACTTGATGAGAGGTATATGTTTTGTGTGTCTTTTCTCCTTCCTACAAATTATTGAATTGTCTGTTGGTTAGGAAACTCATTTTTACTAATATATCATATTAAAAAACAATATACTTGTGTAATATTCTCCTATTACATTGTATACTCCCTATAGGCTCAGCCTCATCTAAAGTTTTTGTCCATTATCATTCCCAGAACAGTGCTCTATATACTATTGTCACACAATAAATGTTAAACTAATGAATCAATGAAAGATAATCCACTAATGAATCAATGAAAGACAATAATGGGACTTTTGTAGACTATTCCCCAATTACTAATCAGTTAATCTTTGATCGATCATTGCTTACTCTGGACACATATTAAGTACTTTATTTGATTATTATTCTATAGAAAAGTTATGTAGGGCACCTTCTTTTTAGTGCTGAAAGTCTCAGTTTGATCTTTGTAAAGCCAGCTTTGGGAAGTCAGAGGCAGTCATCAGGGAAATGAAAATCAGCTCAGATACAGTCCCTTTGAAGTATCTTCTATTTAAAAAGAACTCTATAAACATAAACATCATAGAGATCTTTATCTTATTTTAATCCCAGCTCTGCCTTTAACTAGCTTTTCAGTCTCAGAGAAATCCATTTACCCATCTAGTCCTCAGTTTCCTCATATGTGTAAAAAAGAAGTTTCAATCTCTAAGTTCCATTCCCAATTTCAAACTTGATTATTCTTTGATTCTATCTCTGTTATCCAGTAAGATCAATACATATATAAAATATAATGGCACACTTTGTCTGTTAAGTCCCAGAGCTTTACAGATTTTGTAACAGTAAAAAGGATTTAGAACAGCAAGTGAAGAACCTTGTTGACTTTAGCAACCACAAGAGTATAGGGCAAACAAATAATTGTTTCTTTTCTAAGAGGAAATATTATTCTTTTTTAAATTTTTATTTTGAATATTTCCACTAGTTACATGTTTCATGTTCTTTCCCTCTCCTCCAAGCCCCCTAACTCTCCTTAGCCGATACACAGTTCTACTAGGTTTTGCATGTATCATTGATCAGGACCTAATTCCATATTATTGATATTTGGACTAGAGTTATTGTTTAGCATCTACATCCCCAATAATATCTCCATCAGCCCATGTGTTCAAGCAGTTGGTTTTCTTCTATGTTTCTGCTCCCACAGTTCTTAAGAGGAAAGATTATTAACCAAAATAAATACTCAAATATATAAACTTTACATCTTATTATTATGAGCCAGTCTAATGCCAAGTTATAGGAATAAAAATACAAGAAAATGGAAAAAAATTGCTTAAGACTTCCGGTTAAGATGGCAGCAGAGTAAGGAGCAGCTGCTTGATCTCTCCTGACCGAAGCATACAGGATTCCTCAGGGGGACATAAAAACGAACCCAGATGAATGAAGGAACCCCACAACAGGGCGCAGCATTGAAGGTACGCAGAATCAGGACATTTCCACGCTACAAGGGGTGAAATAGCTCTCACTAAAACGGGAGAGGAAAAAGCCCCTCCCCCACCCCCCACTCCAAGCACAGCACCAAGGCCAATGCACAAGAGTGAAAACAGGATTGGGGCAACCAGTAAATCACTAGCAGCCCCAGGGCTTGTACCTGTGTGCTGCAAGACCAGGGACCCCAAGTGGCTGGAGGGCAGGCACAGACTTTCCCTGAGTGTCCACGCCTCCACCTGGACAAAGATCTCTAACACAAGGTCTTTCCCAAGCATGTGAAGGCATCGCCTCAGGTGCAAATAAAGAACTCCAGCCAATGGACTTTCCCTAGCTTCTGCGTGGGTGAAGGTAGTGCCCTAAGAGAGTCTGCACCAGCAAAGACAGTGCCCTAGGCTTGAATAACAATCTCCATCACAGGCTTAGACCTCCAGTGAGGACCCTGTGCAGAACAAAGCTTGCCTGTGGAAGCAGCCCCAAAGACTGCTGAAGGAGCCTGGGGCAGACCCGGGTCTACCAGGAGGCCTGATCCCAAGGACAAGTAGACATGAGCCCCCTGGAGCTTAGAAAGCACAGGCAGACCCTGAGTGTGAAGACAAAGAAGAAAAGGGGAGGGGCTAATGATAGCAAACCAAGAATTGCAGGGGAAGAAAAAGATTATCAAAAAAAACTCTGGAACACTACAATTTTTACACAGAGAAAATCCAGACAACGGAGGAGGACAAACAAGTAATCATATCCAAACCTTACCAAAAAAAAGGAAGCTGGTCACAAGCTATTGAAGAGTTCAAAAATGAGATGTTGAAGAAGATGGAAGAGATTTGGCAAGAAAATAACAGCTTAAAAGGCAGAATTTTGCAATTGGAAAGTGAGGCTCAGAAATCAAATGAACTGATAAGCAAATTGAACACCAGAAATGACCAGATTGAAAAGGAAAACCAAAAGATTATAACCGAAAACCAAAAGATAATAGCCGAAAACCAGTCCTTAAGGGCTAGAATTGAAAAATTAGAACATAACAATCTCTCCAGACAACAAGAACAAATAAAACAAAGCCAAAAGATTGATAAAATAGAAGGAAACATGAAATATCTTAATGAGAAAGTGACAGACTAAGAAAACCAGTCTAGAAGAGACAATTTGAGAATCATTGGTCTTCCATAAAAGGCAGAAATTAATAGAAACTTGGACTCCATACTTAAAGAAATTATTAAGCAAAATTGCCCTGAAGTTCTACAACAAGAGGGTAATATAGACATTGAAAAGACCCATAGATCACCCTCTACACTGGACACAGAAAAGTCAACACCAAGGAATATAATCTCAAAAATTTAAGAGCTTCCAAGTAAAAGAAAAAAATCTTACAAGAAGCCAGAAAGAGACAATTCAAATATCAAGGAGCACCAATCAGGATCACACAGGATCTGGCAGCCTCCATGCTAAAAGACCACGAGGCTTGGAATACAATATTCAGAAAGGCAAGAGAGATGGGTCTTCAGCCACGGATCAACTACTCATTGAAAATGACTATATACTTCCAGGGGAAAGTATGGGCATTCAACAAAATTGAAGAATTCCAAGTATTTGCACAAAAGAGACCAGGACTAAATGGAAAGTTTGAAGCCCAACCACAAAAATCAAGAGAAACATGAAAAGGTAAATAAGAAACAGAGGGAAAAGAAAGAAAACGTATAATTTTTTTTAAATTTGACTCTTTAACAGCTTAAATAAGATCTAATTATCTGTATTACTAGGTGGAGAAATGCTATGTATAATTCTCTGTAGTGAACTCTATTCACTAGTATAATATTCACTATGATAGCAACCAGAAGAATAATTCATAGGGAAAGAATAGGATACTAAATGGTCTAAGACAACATGGCAGGTGGGAAAGAGGGGGGGAATAATAGGGAACACCAAGAAAAATCTCAGTAAATAAGAAGAATAGGATATTCTATTACACACAAAGAGGACATGGGAAGGGGAGGAGATAAATATTATTATAAGAAGGAGAAGAAGAGAGCATTGAGAGGAAACCTTACTCTCAGTATAATCAACCCAGAGAGGGAAGAGTAACTTTATTATCCATTGAGATAAAAAACTCTATCTAACCCTACTGAGAAAGTCAGAAGGGACAAACCAAAGGGAACAGGCAAGTGGGGAGGTCAAAAAAGGGAGGGGAGAAGAAGGGGGAGGGAATTCATTAGGCCTTTAAAAATAAAAAGAGGAGAATAACAAGGGAGGGGGCAGAAAGGGAAGTCAATCAAGGGAGGGGATAAGAGACACCAGCTCAAAGCAAACCACTGGTTTAAAAGGAAATAGTATAAGAAAAAGGGGGTAGGAATAGGGGAGGATACGAAAATGTCAGCAAATGCACAACTGATGATTATAACTCTGAATGTGAATGGGATGAACTTGCTCATAAAAAGGAAGCAAATAGCAGAGTGGATCAGAAACCAAAATCCCACCATATGTTGTCTACAAGAAACACATATGAGGCGAGTAGACACTCACAAGTTTAAGGTTTAGGGCTTGAGCAAAATCTTCTGGGTGTCAAATGAAAATAAGAAGGCAGGAGTGGCTACTATGATCTCTGACAAAGCCAAAGTAAAAATAGATATGATTAAAAAACAAAGGGAAGGTCATTACAACCTGATTAAAGGCAGTATAAACAATGAGGAAATAACACTGCTCAATATATATGCATCAAGTGGTATAGCATCCAAATTCATAAAGGAGAAAATGGCAGAGCTCAAGAAGGAAATAGATAGTAAAACCATACTAGTGGGAGATCTAAATATTCCTCTTTCAGATCTAGATAAATCAAACCAAAAAATAAATAGGAAAGAGGTAAGAGAGGTGAATGAAGTCCTAGAAAAAGTAGATTTAATTGATATGTGGAGAAAAATAAATAGGGACAAAAAGGAATACACCTTCTTTTCAGCTGCACATGGTATATTCACAAAGATTGACCATGTAATAGGACATAGAATCATTGCAAACAAATGCAAAAGAGCAGATATAATAAATGTAACATTATCAGATCATAATGCAATAAAAATAACAATTAGTAAGGGCACCTGGACAGGCAAATCAAAAACTAATTGGAAGGTTCCGGGTTAAGATGGAGGCAGAGTAAAAAGCAGCTCTTAACCTCTCCTGACCGAAATACACAAAACTCCTCAAGGGGACATAAAAACAAGTCCAGACGAACGGAGGAACCCCACAACAGGGTGCAGCGTGGAAGGTACGTGAAATCGGGACATTTCCATGCTATAAAGGGGTGAAACAGCTCTCACTAAATTGCAGGCTGAGCAACCACACCACCCCCACCCCCTCCACACACACCACCTATAGTGCTGAAGCCAGTTAAAAAGAAATAGAGCAAGTTTGGGGCACCCATCGAGCCATTGGCACCTACAGGGCCTGTTCCTGAGAGCAGCAAGATTTGGGACCCCAATAAGCCAAAGAACGCACCCGAAATTTGAGCACAGGAGAGCGCAGGCGTGGAGGAGGCGTGGGTGGAGGCAGACATATCCAGGAGCCAAAGCTCTGAAACCCTGAGTGGGGAACCAGCATAGACGGGTATACGACTGTGGAAGCAGCGCCCTGAGACTTGTAAAGGAACCTCCATCCGAGGATCAAGCAAGGGGGTCCACCAGGGGGCTTGACCTTGGAAAAAACCAGAACTCAGACCTCAGAAGCCAAAAGATCGCGGCAAAGATAAAGCTGAGAAGCTACTGGGCGAATGATGGCTACCCAGACTCAGGAAGTTCAGAACAGAAAGCTAAACAACAAGAAAAAGAAGTCTTTAACACTCGACAACTTTTACACAGAGAAAATTCAGACAACCAAGCAAACAGAGGAGGAGAACAAACAAGCATCTGGACCCTCCTCAAATAAGGAAAACGGGTAACAAGCTATGGAAGAGTTCAAAACTGAGATTCTGAGGAAGATGGAAGAGATCTGGCAAGAAAATAACAGTTTAAAAGGTAGAATCTTGCAATTGGAAAGTGAGGCTCAGAAATCAAATGAACTGATAAGCAAATTGAACACCAGAAATGATCAGATTGAAAAGATCATAGCTGAAAACGAAAAGTTTAGAGCCGAAAACCAGTCCCTAAAGGCTAGAATTGAGCAATTAGAAGCTAATGATCTCTCAAGACAACAAGAACAAATAAAACAAAGTCAAAAGACTGAAAAAATAGAAGGAAATATGAAATATCTCAATGAGAGAGTGACAGACCAAGAAAACTGGTCTAGAAGAGACAATTTGAGAATAATTGGTCTTCCAGAAAAACCAGAAATTAATAGAAACCTAGACTCCATACTAAAAGAAATTATTCAGCAAAATTGCCCTGAAATCCTACAACAAGAGGGCAATATAGACATCGAAAGGATTCAAAGAACACCCACTACATTCGATCCAGAGAAGAAAACAGTTAGAAATATTATTGCCAAATTCAAAAGCTTTCAAGCAAAAGAAAAAATCTTACAAGAAGCCAGAAAGAGACAATTCAAATATCAAGAAACACCAATCAGGATCACACCGGATCTGGCAGCCTCCACGCTAAAAGACCGTAAGGCTTGGAATCCGATATTCAGAAAGGAAAGAGAGCTGTGCCTGCAACCACGGATCAACTACCCATCAAAATTGACTATATATTTCCAGGGGAAAGTATGGGCATTCAACAAAATTGAAAAATTCCTAGTATTTGCAGAGAAAAGACCAGGGCTAAATGGAAAGTTTGATATCCAACCACAAAAATCGAGGGAAACATGAAAAGGTAAATAAGAAACAGAGGGGAAAGAAAGAAAACTTATAATTTTTAAATTTGCCTTTCTAAGGGCCTCAGTAACATCTCATTATAAGTATTCCTATGTAGAGAAATGTTATGTATAATTCTCTGTAGTGAACTCTATTCACTATTATAGTATCCACTATTATAGTAATCAGAAGAATAATTCACAGGGTGAGGGTGGAACACTAAATAATCTAAGATGACATGGGGGATGGGAAAGAGGGGGTGAATAGTAGGGGACACCAAGAGAAACTTGAGTGAATAAGAAAAATAGGATATTCTATTACACACAAAGAGGGTATGGGAAGTAGAGGGGACAAATACTATTATAAGGAGGAGAGGAAGAGAGTATTAAGAGGTAATAATCAAACCTTACTCTCAGTGTAATCAACCCGGAGAGGAAGAGTACCTATACTATCCATTGGGACATAAAACTCTTATCTAACACTTCTGAGAAAGTCAGAGGGGATAAATCAAGGGAAACAGGGGAGTGAGGAGGTCAAAAAAGGGAGGGGAGAAGAAGGGGGAGGGAATTCATAAGGCCTTTTAAAACAAAAAGGGGGGGAAGGGAGGGGGTAGGAAGGGAATTCAGTCAAGGGAGGGGATAAGGGATAGGGTCTTAATAGCAAACCACTGGTTTTAAAGGATACAGTTTAAGGAAAAGGGGTAGGAATAGGGGAGGATACAAAAATGTCAGCAAATGCACAACTGATGATTATAACTCTGAATGTGAATGGGATGAACTCGCCCATAAAACGGAAGCAAATAGCAGAGTGGATTAGATACAAAAATCCTACCATATGTTGTCTACAAGAAACACATATGAGATGGGTGGACATACACAAGTTTAAGGTTCAGGGCTTGAACAAAACCTTTTGGGCATCAAATGAGAAAAAGAAGACAGGAGTGGCTATTATGATTTCTGACAAAGCTAAAGTAAAAATAGATATGATTAAAAAAGACAGGGAAGGTCATTACATCCTGATTAAAGACAGTATAAACAATGAGGAAATAACACTGCTCAATATATATGCACCAAGTGGCATAGCATCCAAATTCATAAAGGAGAAACTGGCAGAGCTCAATAAGGAAATAGATAGTAAAACCATACTAGTGGGAGATCTAAATA
>NW_025368410.1:0-10456 GCF_016433145.1 Gracilinanus agilis | reverse complement strand
CTTCTTCTTCTTCTTCTTCTTCTTCTTCTTCTTCTTCTTCTTCTTCTTCTTCTTCTTCTTCTTCTTCTTCTTCTTCTTCTTCTTCTTCTTCTTCTCCTCCTTCTCCTCCTTCTCCTTCTTCTCCTCCTTCTCCTTCTTCTTCTTCTCCTTCTTTTAAATTTTACTTTAATCTTAAAGGTGAGCCCTATTCTCAGGATAGAGAATCCTGGATAGTGTTCTCTTAAATTTCAGTTTTTCCTTGCTGTTACCCTCAGATCTAGTTCTGGTTTTCTGCAACTTTCAATTCTTCCATGGTGGTATGATCATCTCTGGGTTGGGAACTCTGGCAGCTACTGATTCAAACTCTTCTAGAGACTGCTGATGCCTTGCAAGTCTCAGAGTGGTATAAGCTATTTTGGCTTAGGGCTAGGAGTTTCACAGAAGGTTTTAATGGGCTAAGCCCCAGGGATTTGGTATCCTTAATGCAGCCTTCTGCCAGTGCTTAGGCCTTCAAGGGGTGGCATGGGGTGCTCTGTGATTGACTTAGGAAGGGTCCTAGGGTCTCAAAGTTACCTTGTGCCAATGTTTAGAAGCCAGAGTAATAGATTGGGGGAGTGGTGGCTTCCACACCTCTGGGTGTAGTCTTACTTATTGCTCCCCTTTTAACCCCATAAAGTGGGCCCTTTTTGCTTATCTTTCAAGTTGTTTTCTGCAGGAGAGTTACTTTGCTCCATCCCTTTCTTGGTTCTGTTACTCCAGTATTCATTTTGAGATGCTATTTTAAGGTTGGTTTGAGCCTCTCAATTATTTTTTGAATTGTGTTTTGAGTTCTTCCAAAGCCTGAGTCCAATTTGCTGGAGTTTCTGCATTTTTGCTTTGTGTCCCTTGATCTTCCTCTGTTCCATTTGCTTTTTGTTGATTACCTGGATGGAAGTGTCAATTGTAACTTCTTCTCCCTTTTTCTGTTGTTTATTCATATTTTTTCCTTCTTTGCCTCAACATTGACTGTAATCTTGCTCCTCTGATTATTTGCTGGATCTGTGGGTTTTGGCTATTCTGTCATGAAGGGGCTTCTTCTCTACTCTGCTGATTGACTAGATTAGGCTGATGGAGCTGGCCTTTTGTATTAATGAGCCCTGAGGCCAGATCTTCCCCAGCTGGCAGCAGAAGCTGGATGTGAAGGTGAAGTTGTGGAGGCTGAAGGGAGCTGTGCTTCCAGCCCTATAATGAAGGAATTCTGTCTTGGTTGTAGCCCTTGAACTAGGAGTCAACAGGATTTTTACACCTCCTCTCAGTTTAGTAGGTAGGGGGTGGGTATTGTATATTGAGCTTGCCTTCTCCCTAAAGGCTTCTTATCTGCCCTATTGATAGAATAGATTAAACCAGAGTGGAGCTGATCTGTGGAGCTGGATGTGACCTGAGGTCAGAACCTGTACATAAGTAGAGGCCCTAGGTGGAGAGTAGAGGCTGAGCTGAGGCTGCCCTCCCCTCCAGTTGCCTCCCTGCTGGCTGTGGTTAGAGCCCTAAGCCTGGCACAGCTGTGGCAGCAAGGTACTCCCTCCAGGCTGAAGCCTAGCCCTAAGATCCTAGCAACTGCTGGAGATTCAGCAAAGTAGGTGGGGAAGGGCTCCTGGGACTTTCCTTCTTCCTTTTCCTTAAACCCAAGAATTCAGCCTTCTCTGTGTACCTTTTAAATTGAATCAAACAGGAGAGTCCCCCTGCTCTGCCCTCTTGTTAGATTTGGTTTGCTGTTGCCTTGAACCATTTGTTTTTGATTGATGTGGAAGGGTTTTCACAGAGGTCTAGACTTTTACTGCTTCTAAGAGGCCATCTTGACTCCATCCCCCTGAATTCAAATTTCTTCCTTGATGCATACTACTTTTTTTGAACTTATACCAGTCAACTGACTTTTTGGCTCCTCTGTTTCCTCAACTGCAAAATTGCAAAATGGCCCCTGTTCAAGGTAGTTGTGTGACCTTGCAAACTCATTTAACCTCTGTGGACCTCAGTTTCATCATTTAAAAAATGAAGTAGGGTGCACTAAATGTCTTCCAAGATTCCTCACCTGATACTTTAATATTTCTATTCCATGTAAAATACTTTGGAAACTTGAAAGCATCCTGTGAATGCTGTTATTGTTATCATCATCATCATCAAATATTGTACATTTTCTCATTCAGGCTGTTAAATGTTGGAGTTGGACCAGATGATCTCTGTTTTCTTATGGCACTAAATCCTATGAATTAAAAATTACTTGTTCATCTTCCTTGCCTATTGTGGGAAGGACAACTTAATGAATCATCATCAGCACTAACCTACATGTTTCCTATGTTTTGGGAAATCTCTTGCCAAAAGTTCTCCTTCCCTCTCCTCTTCCCTACTGGGCCTCTCCAAGAAGTAAGTCAGCTGGGACATGGAAATTGCTTTACTGAGCAGCTACATGCAAGATATAAAGGTTTCCTTTTAAATATCAGCCCTCTTTCTATGTTATTGCATGCAGAGTTGCAAAGCAGACCCCATATACCTGTAGAGCACATAAATATTTTAAGACAGTGTTTTATAAACTGTAAACTTTATTATAGGCTTTGGTTCCAGAGCAGGTGAAGTTTATATATCACAGGGCCACAGCCTTTGTGGTTATTGTTAGAGTTGCACGCTGCTTCATATGTGACATACAAAGTGCCTGGCCAATAGATTGGATTAATAGCCCCCTAGGGTCCTCTTCTACCTTGCAGGAGAAATACTGATTGAACCAGAAGCAAATCCCACAAATTCTGACTCATGTGCATGAGAGGAAAACTCAACAACTGGCCAGACAAGCCCCCAAACCACCAGGCAAAGGGTGACCTTTCTGGGTTAAACCTTGAGAAAGGGTTTCTCATCTGTGCAAGCCCTGGAGACCATCATATTTACAACAAGTCTTCAACAACTACAACAAGCTTCTTTGCCCTCTTTAAATCTCACCCAAAGAATATCAAAAATTAGAGGCAACTTAGAGAATTAACTGGCATTGCAGAATTCTGGTAGTTGCTTCTCATAACCTGAAGTCAAGTCAAACCCAGAAAATCAATTGAACTTAAATAGTATCCTATGGATGTTAGTGGGTGTTTTGTTAAATATGGAAATGGAATGATTGACTTCAATTGAGCTACTATAACCAAAAATAGTCTGAATCTGATGGAGGGAGTCATATTGACACACAGGAACTTCAGAGCTGAATCACAGAATCCTCCTTAGAGGTGAACTAGGAGAACTATGGGGAAGAAATTAGGCTTGAGGACAGAAATCCTGGCTTCTTGTCCAACCTCTACAATGGATGACTTTGAATATAATTTTAAAAAGAGGCATCAATTTGCAGTGGAATGAATACTGGTTTAATTTCGCAGAATCTAGGTTTGAGTTCTTATTCTGCCATTAATTTTTGTGTGGCCTTATACTATTTATGTAGTCATTTTAGACCTCAGTTTTCTCATTGGTAAAATGAGGGGTTTGGCTGAGTTGATTTCCAAGCTCCCTCCCAGATTTAGTTATAATAATCCTATTATAATAAACCAGTTGTCAGTTATTTAGTAATTACACACTATGAGTTCAGCATTAGAGATAAAAAACAAAAACAAAAGTCCCTGCCCTCAAGAAGTTCACATTTTAATGATGTTAAAAAAATTGCACCTATATAGGCACATTTGAAATACCAATAAAACCCATATAAAGTATATCTGGGAAGAGAAAAATGAAAAATCACTAATATTTCTGGGGAACAAAAAAAGACCTAATGAAGAAGCCAGGGCCTGAGTTGAGTCTTGAAGGAAACCAAGGATTCTATGATGTTATGAAGTTTCTTGGACCTACAAAATGGAGGCAACAAAATCTCCTGTACTTGAATGATTTTTTTTAAATTAAAGATATATGAGTTAATTAATATATGTGCAAAGACTTGGATTATTTGGAACTTGACATAGATCTCTTATTTAAATCAGAAGATGAAAATGACTTTGCTGTATGCAGGATAGTTCTGGCCATAACACTTGAGTCTCTGTATCCCATTCATTTCCAACTTTTGATTGCCCAGGCTTCCTTCAAGATGCAGCTAAATATTTTTTTCTTTATTTTTTTTCTGTAGAAGGCCTTTCTTGGTCTGTGACGATGGCAGTGCTTTCCTTTGAAGAGATTACTTTTCACCTACTCTACATATAACTTATATGTATATAAGTATAAGAGAATGGCTCTTCTGCACAGAGAAGAGGGTCTTCACTTCCTAGGAAGTGAGGTGGTACATTGGTTAGACAGCTGGGTCTAGATTCAGAAAGACTTGAGCTCCAATCCACCCTCCATCTTTTACTAACCGCATGGCTCTGGGAAAGTCACTTAACCTCTGTTTTGTCAACCATAAAATATGGATCATAATAGCAACAGACGTGCACACAAACATATCTACTAGATGGAGATAAACACAGGTCAGTGGCCTGGGAACTCCTTAATTAAATCTCATTAAAAATCTTTGGATTATAATAAATGTTAGATCTAGAAAAATAGGCAATTCTCAAAGGCATCCTTAAAATACAATATGATAAATGTGGTTTCATGAATAAGTATTAAAGAATATGAGTCAAAATTTTGTGAAATCAACATTCATCATTTAAAACATATGATCATCATATAAAAAAGGAAGGCCCATTGCCTATTAAAAGATTTCAAAAGATGTATAATGTTTTTAAGGTTTATTGTATGGCAATCAATTTCTTTTTCTTGATTTTTGTCTAAAGTAATTCGTACATCCCTGTTGTGTAATTAAATTCTGTATCATAGAACTCCATTTCCCAGCATCCCATGTTCCTTTTCATGTTACATGCTGACATGGGAAGGATATAAGTTTGGTGTAGTCCCACCTCTCTCTCTCTTCCTGTGATTCCATTTGGTGGAGGTGGTGTGAGGTGAGTGGCAGGAGAATCTACTCACATGGCATTATATTTTGTTAGATAATTACCTTTTTATTCCTTTACTTCAAGTGATTACTAATAAACTTTTTTATTTTATTTTTTATTTATTTTATATTATATATTTATATTTATTTTATATTATAAAAATAAAATATAATACTTGGAATGTTGGATATTAATTTTAATCTCATACTGTCCAGTGATGGTTCTTAGGAGTAGGACTTGAACTAGCTCAAGACTAATCTCCACAACAACATAAAAAAATGATAAAGAAAGAGGGAAACAAAAACTTTCTTATCATGATAAGAATTTCATTAGCCAGCCCTTTTGATATTTCAACAGCTTCTTTGATGTCTGATCAATATGCCTACCATCATACAAAGGGTGTCATTGTGAGACAAGAGGGGGCTTCTGCTTTATTTATCAGTTGCTAAGCAGGTTCAGATTACAGACTTCTCTTGCTTCATTGATAAGTTTGAAGAGCACAATCAGCTATTTTGCCTTAGCTTATAATAAAAATGACATCAGAAGATGGATGTTGGTGCAATAGCAAAAAAGAAAGAAGAGAAATAAAAAGGGGAAAATGACAAGGGTCATAAGAGTTAAAAGAAATGAGTACCAAATTCCTTGGTATTCCAGAATTTCCAAGATTGCTGCAAGCATGATTATTTCCCATTTTTTTAGGATGGTTTAGTGATAAAAGAATCTTCCTCAGAGAACTGGGCTCATATACTATCTCTGACATCCTGAATGTATGACTAGTCATAACCTCTTAGTGCTCTGGGAAACGATGATGATCAGCTACAGAGAAGCATTCCACTTGCATTAGAAGAAGGGAATTTGCTCACTTAGATTTTCTCTGGACCAATGAAGTGTGAGATCCCAGGATGAAGAGTCTTCATCCCTTTGCAGAGGGGCAAATCTCATTAAGGTGGGAACTGAGATTGGAACTGAACTCTTCACTTTCAAAATGGCACTTTTAACTTTTCACCACCAGCAGGGAAGAGAACAAAGTGGCTATTCTGCATAGGCAACAACATATTCTAAACAGATAGATGGTGTAGTGGATAGAGTGCTGAACCATGACTCAGGATGATATGTGTTCTGATCTGCCTCAGACACTTACTAGATGTGTGACCCTGAGCAAGTCAAGTAACCTCTCCCTACCTTAATCAATCAACCAATATTTATTGTCTACTAAACACCAGGCACTGTGCTAAGTGCTGAGAATTTAAAAAGGAACAAAGAACAATCCCTGATATCTGGGAACCTAAAATCTAATGAGGGAGGCATTATGCAAAGGAATATACATCTATATATAGATACATATATATCAAATTATATGTAAGATAAACAGAATTTAATTAAGAGAGGAAAGGCACTGAAATTAAGAGAATTTGGAAAAGGCTTCCTGTTGGAGGTAGGATTTTATCTGGGTCTTAAAGAAAAGCAGTTAGGTCAGCAATCAGAGTAGAGGAGGAAGAGAATTCCACTAAAGAAAGGGCTGTTGCCAAGGAGAATGCCTGGAGCCAAGAGAAGGAATGTGTTGTTCATGGAACATCCAGGAAGCCAGTGTAACTGGATTAAAGTTTATGTGCTGGAGACTGAGGTGTAAGAAGACTGCAAAGACAAGAGAGAAGGCTTTGAATGTCAAACAGAGCATTTTGTATCTGTTCCTGGAGGCAATAAATGTCACTAATTTATTGAGTTTCTTTTTTTTTTTTTGAACATAGGGTTCAAATTACTTTGATGACTGGTTGAAATGTGGATTGACTTGAGGCAAGCTAATCCATGGAAGGTTAATCTGGGAATGAGGTGATGAGGACCTGCACCAGAGCTGGGCATTGTACTAGGGAAGAATGAGGAGTTTTCAAGAAATGTCACAAAGGTGAGACAGACTGGCCTTGGTAACAGCTTGTCTACGAGGAATGAAAGATAGTGAGGGCTCCAGGATGACACCTAGGTTCTAAGCGGGGGGGGGGGGAGAGGGGGAGGAACTGGGACAAGACTCTTTCCCTCTCTGCTCATAGAGAAATTAGGAGTGGAGTAAGAGTTTAGGATGAAAAATTAAGACCTCTATTTGGGACATATTGAGTTAAAAATATCTACTGGGTATCTAGTTCAAGATATATGAAAGGCTTTTGGAAATGTGAAATTGGAGGTCAGCTGAAAGAGTGGAATGGGAAAGATAGATTTGAGAATTGTCAGCAGAGATATTAATTCCATGGGAGTTGATGAGATCACCAAGGGAAGTAATATGGAGGGAGAAGAGAAAAGGGATTAGGACAGAACCCTGAGGGACCTGGATGCCTAGAGATCATGATCTAGGGGAGGATCTATAAAAGGAAACAAAGAAGAAGCAATCAGGGAGGAAAGATAAACCAAAACAAACAGAAGAGAACCATGTCTCAAAACAAAGAGAGAAGAAAGTATTAAGGAGAGAGTGACCAACAGTTTCAAAGGCTACAGAGGGGGTGAAGGAGAATGGGTACAGAGAAGAGACCACTGGACTTTGAAACTAAGAGATTTATTAGTAATTTTGGAGAAGGCAATTATGATGAAATGATAGTGTTTATAAAATGGTGGTAATGATAGCACCTACCTTTCAGGTTTATTGTGAGGTCCAAATGAAAATATTTGTAAAGCACTTGGCAAACAAAGTTACAGAAATACTAGCTCTTCTCCATTTTTTATAATTTTTCCAAATTACCAGAGGGCTAATTTGCTAAGAAAAAAATTATTATGAAATATTCTGCTTGGGGGCTCTTTGAATAGCATTATTGCATTCTGAACTTTTCCTAGAATTAGGTAAAGAACTAGGTTTCTCACCTTTCACGGAAGGGATTACATAAAACTATTGAGTAAAGCTTTGGGTAAGGGTGGGAATCTTTTACCATGGGAAAGTGGAACCTTGCTCCAATACATGAAAAGGAAGGAAGGTTGGGAAATGGGATGATGATAAAGCAGATAACACTTTTCTTTGACATCACTCCAATTTTGCTAAAAGTACTCCCTACCCTCTTCTTTTCAGGTCAGCCCTCCTCCACCTCTTTTTTTTAATCTTCTATCAGAACTGAATGCCAAGGTGAAAGCCATACCTTTCTTATATTTTAGAAAGCTCAAGACCCACAAAAATAAATCTATAAGTTTAAGATTATATGGATTGAAGCAGTTGTGAGGACCATGTTTTAGGTAGGGCTTCCTTTAAAAGGGCATTTTAAATTATAGCCCAAGGAGGGCCGTTTTACTTTGGAATATTTTAAAGTTAACCCTACGATCACACATCTCAGGTTCAAGATGAGAGGAATCAATTCTGGGGTTCTATTCCTTATGCTTCTTCTTTGATGCTAACATACATGGGAGTCAGTAATAATAGCTAGCATTTATATAGTACTTGTTATGCATTGAGTACTATGCTAAGTGCTTTAAAATAATTATCTTTTTTATTCTGCCCCAAATCCTGGGAGATAGGTACTATTATTATCCCCATTTTACAGATGAGGAAACTAAGGCAAACAGAGGCTAAGTAACTTGCTCAGGGTCACACAGTTAGTGTCTGAGGCCTCAAGTCTCCCGCTATTCCAATCCATCCTACCTCAGTCTTCCTAAGCAATTTTTCTAAGGCACAAGTTTGACATATGTTTTTACACACCTACACATGACTCTTTAGGAATATAGGTTTCTCTTAGGACTGTCTCTGTTTTGTCTTTGTATTGCCCATGTTTAGAGAAGTGCCTGGCACATCATAGGCACTTAAATGTTTAGAGAAGTGCCTGGAACCTCATAAGTACTTAAATGTAAATCTATTATATCAAGTCAACTTGGAGCAGCCTGTTATGGATGAGGATCAGTCTTAGCCATTAGGTTCAAAAGAATATAATGAGATGTTTAGTAAAAATGAAGGGAAATTTTTTTAAAGATCCATTTACAGAGACAGTTCTGGAAACAGAAATAATTCACATTTATAGAATCCTTTAAGGTTTAGTTTAAGACAAATCTCATGATATTTAGCTAAACCTAAAGTATAAATTCAAGTAAACCTAAAATCTTTCCTTTGTTTTGTGAGTTAGATTCACAAATACTTTTATCATCATGTTACAGATGAATAAGGAAACTAAAAGGGAATTACCCACAGTTGTTATATATATGAAATAGGACTTTTTTTTTTTACCAAGACTGAATTCAAAGTTCAACTTTCTCTATCATACCATGATTCTCTTCAAAATAAGAAAAAAGAACATTTGGATCAGAATATGGGGTTCTAGCCTTGGCTTGACCTCTAGTTATCTGAAACCTCAAGTAAACTATCTTCTCTGTTTGGATCACAGATTCTTCCTTTGTGAAAATAAATATTTGGATGAATTATTTAACCTTTATAGTACCTTAAAGCTGTAATGTTTTATATCTCTATACTTTGAGCTATTGCTTTAGTCATCCTGTCATTCAGGCTCTGTACAGTCTTTTTGTTTAAAATTATTTATTTTTCACATTAAAATGTCACTGTTGGGCAGCTGGGTAGCTCAGTGGAGTGAGAGTCAGGCCTAGAGACAGGAGGTCCTAGGTTCAAACCCGGCCTCAGCCACTTCCCAGCTGTGTGACCCTGGGCAAGTCACTTGACCACCATTGCCCACCCTTACCAATCTTCCACCTATGAGACAATACACCGAAGTACAAGGGTTTAAAAGGAAAAAAAAAAATAAAAAAAATGTCACTGTTGACTCCCTCCCTCCTTCCCCTTCACCCATTAAAGAATGCATCATTTGACAAAAAATATATGTGTGCATATAAGTATATGTTTTATTTCTATTCATCAGTTCTTTCTCTGATGGACATACACAAGTCAATCTTCAAACAATATTTCTGTTACTGTATATAATTCTCTTGGTTCTGTTCATTTCACTTTTCATAATTCCATGTAGTTCTTTGATATTTTCCCCAATTAATCTACTCACCATTTCCTATCATGAAGTAACAGTCTGTCACAATCATATGCTACAACTTGTTTAGTTATTCCAGTTCTCTGGCACCATAAAGAGCTCCTATAAATATTTTAGAACACATTTTATAACACATTCTTTTTCTTTTTCGCTAATCACCTTAGGAAGTAAACCTAGTAGTAGCATTCCTGGGTTAAAAGGAATGAAGTTTTATAACTTTTTGCTCATAATTACTGATTGTTCTCCAAAATGGTTGGATCAATAGATAGCTGAATAACAGTGTATTATCTTTTCCACCATTTGTCATTTTTCCCTCTTATTATTTTAGTCAAGCTGATATTTGGGGGATATTAGCTCAGAATCGCTTTGATTTGCATTTCTCTAATCAATAATGCTTTAGAGCATTTTTCATGCAGTTATATATAGCTTTGATTTCTTCATCCAAAACTGTCTTTTCATATCTTTTGAACATTTATCAGTTGGGAATGGCTACTATTCTTATTTATTTGATATAGTTCTCTTTATATTTAAGATTGGAGACCTCTATCTGAGAAATAAATATAATAAATATATAAACAAAATAAATATAAATAACAATATAAA
>NW_025368409.1:0-1297 GCF_016433145.1 Gracilinanus agilis | reverse complement strand
CCAGATCCTGTGTGATCCTGATTGGTGCTCCTTGATATTTGAATTGTCTCTTTCTGGCTTCTTGTAAGATTTTTTCTTTTGCTTGAAAGCTTTTGAATTTGGCAATAATATTTCTAACCGATTTCTTCTCTGGGTCGAATGTGGTGGGTGTTCTATGAATCCTTTCGATGTCTATATTGCCCTCTTGTTGTAGGACTTCAGGACAATTTTGCTGAATAATTTCTTTTAGTACGGAGTCCAGGTTTCTATTAATTTCTGGTTTTTCTGGAAGGCCAATTATTCTCAAATTGTCTCTTCTAGACCGGTTTTCTTGGTCTGTCACTTTCTCATTGAGATATTTCATGTTTCCTTCTATTTTTTCAGTCTTTTGACTTTGTTTTATTTGTTCTTGTTGTCTTGAGAGATCATTAGCTTCCAGTTGCTCAATTCTAGCCTTTAGGGATTGATTTTCGGCCCTAATCTTCTGGTTTTCGACCATAATCTTCTGGTATTCCTTTTCAATCTGGTCATTTCTGGTGTTCAATTTGCTTATCAGTTCATTTGGTTTCTGAGCCTCGCTTTCCAGTTGCTTTTGATTTTCCTCAAAATCTCAGTTTTGAACTCTTCCATAGCTTGTGAGGAGTTTTCTTTATTTGAGGAGGGTCTGGATGCTTGTTTGTTCTCCTCCTCTGTTTGCTCGGTTGTCTGGATTTTCTCTGTGTAAAAGCTGTCGAGTGTTAAGGACTTCTTTTTCTTGTTATTATTATTCTTTCTCTTCTGAACTTCCTGTGACTGAGTAGCCATCATTAGCCCAGCAGCTTCTCAGATTTATCCTCGCGCTCAGTGTCTGTTCCTGGTCTATTGGTTCCTGCGGTCTGAGTTCTGGTTTTTTCCAAGGTCAAGCCCCCTGGTGGACCCCCTTGCTTGATCCTCTGCAGGAGGTTCCTTTACAAGTCTCAGGGTGCTGCTTCCACAGTCGTATACCCGTCTGCACTGGTTCCCCACTCAAGTTTTCAGAGCTTTAGTTCCTGGCTGTGTCTGCCTCCACCCACGCCTGCGCCCAGTGTCCACACTCTGCTCCAGCGCTCAGATTTCGCATGCGTTTTTTGACTTAATGGGGTCCTAAGTCTTGCTGCTCTCAGGAACAGGTCCCGGAGCTGCTGATGACTCGATGGGTGCCCCAAACTTGCTCTATTTCTTTTTAGCTGGGTTCGGAGCTATAGATGAGTGTGGAGGGGGTGGGGGTGGGGCGGTTGCTCAGCCCGCGATTAAGTGAGAGCCCTTTATAGCCTGGAAATGTCTCGATTCCACGTACCTT
>NW_025368408.1:0-3390 GCF_016433145.1 Gracilinanus agilis | reverse complement strand
TAAAGCCTTTCCTTTCCCACAGATCTGACAAGTAAACTATTCTGTGTTCACTTAACTTGTTTATAGTTTCCCTCTTTATATTCAAGTCATTCACCCATTCTGAATTTATCTTGGTGTAGGGTGTGAGATGTTGATCTAAACCTAATCTCTCCCATATTGTTTTCCAAATTTCCCAGCAGTTTTTGTCAAATAGTGGATTCATGTCCCAAAAGCTGGGCTCTTTGGGTTTATCATATACCGTCTTGCTGATGTCATTTACCCCAAGTCTATTCCACTGATCCTCCTCTCTGTCTCTTAGCCAGTACCATATTGTTTTGATGACTGCTGCTTTATAGTATAGTTTTATATGTGGTACTGATAGGCCCCCTTCCTTCACATTTTTTATTCATTATTTCCCTTGATATTCTTGATCTTTTGTTATTCCAAATTAAATTTGTTATAGTTTTTTCTAATTCAGTAAAGAAGTTTTTTGGTTGTTTGATAGGTATGGCACTAAATAGGTAAATTAATTTGTGTAGAATTGCTAAAGTTGTTGATTATTTCTATAAGCTTCTTCGTTGATTCTCTAGGATTTTTTAAAGTAGACCATCATATCATCTGCAAATAGTGATAGCTTAGTCTCCTCCTTGCCTATTTTGATACCTTCAATTTCTTTTTCTTCTCTAATTGCAACTGCTAGTGTTTCTAGTACTATGTTGAATAATAGAGGAGATAATGGGCATCCTTGTTTTACTCCTGATCTTATTGGGAAGGCTTCTAATTTATCCCCATTGCATATGATGTTTGTTGATGGTTTTAGGTATATACTGTTTATTATTTTTAGGAAAAGTCCTTCTATTCCTATACTTTTCAGTGTTTTCAATAGGAATAGATGCTGTATTTTGTCAAAGGCTTTTTCAGCATCTATTGAGATAATCATGTGATTTTTGTTTGTTAGACTGTTGATATGGTCAATTATGTGGATGGTTTTCCTAATGTTGAACCAACCTTGCATTCCTGGTATAAATCCCACCTGATCATGGTGCATGATCTTCTTAATTACTTGCTTGAGTCTCTTTGCTAGTATTCTATTTAAGATTTTTGCATCTATGTTCATTAGGGAGATTGGTCTGTAGTTTTCTTTCTCTGTTTTTAATCTCCCTGGCTTTGGAATCAGTACCACATTTGTGTCATAAAAGGAATTTGGTAGGATTCCTTCTTTGCTTATCATATCAAATAATTTCTATAGTACTGGGATTAGTTGCTCTTTGAATGTCTGATAGAATTCATTTGTGAATGCATCAGACGCTGGCGATTTTTGTTTAGGGAGTTCTTTGATGGCTTGTTCAATTTCTTTTTCTGATATGGGATTATTTAGGTATTCTATTTCTTCTGCTGTTAATCTAGGCAGTTTATATTTTTGTAAATATTCATCCATATCTCCTAAATTGTTATATTTATTGCCATATAATTCAGCAAAATAGTTTTTAATGATTGCCTTAATTTCCCCTTCATTAGAGGTGAGGTCTCCCTTTTCATCTTTGATACTGTCAATTTGGTTTTCTTCTTTCCTTTTTTTTAATTAGATTGACCAGTACTTTGTCTATTTTATCTGTTTTTTTTAAATACCAGCTCCTAGTCTTATTTATTAATTCAATAGTTCTTTTACTTTTGATTTTATTAATTTCTCCCTTGATTTTTAGTATTTCTAATTTAGTTTTTATCTGGGGATTTTCAATTTGCTCGCTTTCTAATTTTTTGAGTTTCATGCCCAATTCATTAATCTCTGCCCTCCTTAATCTGTTAATATATGCACTCAAGGATATAAATTTCCCCCTGAGTACTGCCTTGGCTGTATCCCACAGAGTTTGGTAGGATGTCTCATCATTGCCATTCTCTTCAATGAAATTGTTGATTGTTTCTATGTTTTCTTCTTTGACAAATTGGTTTTGGAGAATCATATTATTTAATTTCTAATTAGTTTTTGATTTGCCTGTCCAGGTGCCCTTACTAATTATTATTTTTATTGCATTATGATCTGAGAAGGTTACATTTATTATTTCTGCTCTTTTGCATTTGTTTGCAATGATTCTATGCCCTATAACATGGTCAATCTTTGTGAATGTACCATGTGCGGCTGAAAAGAAGGTGTATTCCTTTTTGTCCCTATTTGTTTTTCTCCACATATCAATTAAATCTAAATTTTCTAGGACTTCATTCACCTCTCTTACCTCTTTCTTATTTATTTTTCGGTTTGAATTATCTAGATCTGACAGAGGAATATTGAGATCTCCCACTAGTATGGTTTTACTATCTATTTCCTTCTTGAGCTCTGCCAGTTTCTCCTTTATGAATTTGGATGCTATGCCACTTTGTGCATACATATTGAGCAGTGTGATTTCTTCATTGTTTATACTGCCTTTAATCAGGATGTAATGACCTTTCCTGTCTTTTTTTAATAATATCTATTTTTACTTTGGCTTTGTCAGAAATCATAATAGCCACTCCTGCCTTTTTTTTCTCATTTGACGACCAAAAGATTTTGCTCAAGCCCATAACCTTAAACTTTATGTATGTCTACCCGCCTCATATGTGTTTCTTATAGACGACATATGGTAGGATTTTGGTTTCTAATCCACTCTGCTATTTGCTTCAGTTTTATGAGCGAGTTCATCCCATTTACATTCAGAGTTATAATCATCGTTGTGCATTTGCTGACATTTTCGTATCCTCCCCTATTCCTACCCCTTTTTCTTATACTATTTTCTTTTAAACCAGTGGTTTGCTATTAAGACACTATCCCTCATACCCTCCCTTGATTAATTTCCCTTAATACCGCCTCTCTTATTTTTCCCTTCTTTTTGTTTTTAAAGGCCTAATGAATTCCCTCCCCCTTCTTCTCCCCTTCCTTTTTTGAACTCCCCACTCCCCTGCTCCCCTTTGTTTATCCCTTCTGAATTTCTCAGAAGGGTTAGATAAGAGTTTTATGTCCCAATGGATAGTATAGCTACTCTTCCCTCTCTGGGTTGATTACACTGAGAGTAAGGTTTGATTATTACCTCTTAATGCTCTCTTCCTCTCCTTCTTATAATAGTATTTGTCCCCTCTCCTCCCCATGCCCTCTTTGTGTGTAATAGAATATCCTATTTTTCTTATTCACTTAAGTTTCTCTTGGTGTCCCCTACTATACACCCCCTTTTTCCCATCCCCCATGTCATCTTAGATTATTTAGTGTGGTACCTTTGAGTTGGTTTCATTTCCGTTTCTCTAATCAGGCAGCATTTAGAGCACTTTTTCATGTGTTTACTTATACTTTTCATTTCTTTTTCTGAGAATTACCTATTCATGTCCCTTGCTCTGGGCATGTGAATTTGAAAACCTTCACCAATGCTCACTTATATTATCAATAGT
>NW_025368407.1:0-7002 GCF_016433145.1 Gracilinanus agilis | reverse complement strand
TCTCTCTCTCTCTCTCTCTCTTTCTCTGTCTCTCTCTCTGTCTCTCTGTCTCTCTCCCCTCCCTTCCCCTCTCCCTGTTCTTACTCTCAATGGGAGAGCTCCTTCATTCTTTAGTGTCTGGCATATATTCTCCTATATATATTTTCTCCAATTCACATTTTTTTTTGTCAGCTTGGATAAATAGGTTTCTTTGCTACTTGCCATGTATATTCATTGTGGAGTTGGTATTTGGTGAGAAGGAAGTCAAAATTTAGATGTAAAATTTGGAGTCCTTCTTTCTCTATTACTGATTAGAAGTTTAGTTTGAAATGAAAAACAACCTTCCCCTGACCTAACAATATTTAAGGGAGAAGGCAGATATATTTCTTCCTTGGTGCCTTCACTTTCTGACAAAATAAGAATGGCCAAGTGTCTGACCCCAACCTTATGCTTCTCCTGGCAGGAAATGAATTTATCTTTTAGAAGGTTGGGAAGAACTAGAAACATCTATTCTGCCTCCCTTCAAGTAACAAAATGTCACCCCCCATGCTCAAATGGGGAATAGCCTCTATGTAGTCTTTCTCCTCTCTTTTAAATGTAAGTTTCTAGGAAACAGGGACTGTTTCATTTTTTTCTTTGTATCCAATCTTTAGCACTTGTACCTTGCATGTAGTAGGTACTTAATATATACTGTTTAGGTTGCCAGGATTTATAAATTTTATGTTTATTTAAAAATTAGTTAAAAGAAACAAAGGAGACCTTTGACTGCATCTAGATTCTTAATCTTTTTTTATGATAAGGACCCCTTTGGCAACTGATAAAGCTGTTAGATTCCTTCAAAGAATAATGTTTTAAAATAATTGAAAGAAATTCTAAATTTTAGCTTGAGGACAGTGAAACTCAAGATTAAATTGTTTGCATTCAGATTCATAAGCCTCTTCAAATTTGAGATCCCCTCTGGGGAGAGGGTCTGTGGATAGGTTAAGAATACCTGAAGGAGAGTATGTAATATCCTCCTTCCCAGGTGAGGAAACAAAGGGACTCAGGTTTAGACCAGACCTAGGATCTCCAGCCCCATAATGCAGCGCTCTCTCCACTCTGTCTCATTACTATGCTTCATACTCAGGCAAATTTGAAAATAACAATAAGAGAATAGGTCAATAAGAACAAAATAATAGAAGAGCTAAATTTGTAGTATTGAAGAGTCCTCAAGAAAAGGAGGAAGAAGGAGCAAGTGAGATTATGAACACAGGTAGGGCCTCTCCAGCTCAACATTTTCAGGGGGGAGGTTTTCTATTTGTGTTTACCATCATCATGGCTAAGCAATACTTTATAATCTCTCTCTTCGAGAGAAAAATTGCATTCTCCTAACTCCTGAGAGAGTCTGGCTAGACAATCTCATCAGCCTACCTAATATAGTTTCAAGACTAGAAGGATGGTCAAAGCCCTTCTCAGATATCTGTTTTGTGAAATAATCAAAGCAAATGAATTCTTAAATAACATAATGTCATTTGCATCATTAACAAAATGCCAAGTAAAATGGAGTCACAAGTTCTTTGGAAAGCTCCCTGCTTTCTGAATTTTCTAAAATATCAAAACAATCATTCAGAGACAAAAGCATCTGAACTGTTGCACTGCTCTTTCCCTCAAACCCCAAAATTCTACCACTTTCAATATAGTCAGTTATCCAAGTGCCCTAATCTGTCACAGTATACCAAGGATGAGAGCTTCTGCCCCAAGCATTTGGTGTGAATCCTGTTGTTTACTGGGATGGATAGTTCAGCTAATGCCTAATCATAATCATGAAAGGGGGGGAAAAAGGAGTTAATAACCCTATTCTCATAGTAAGATATAGGACAAAATCCAACTTTCTATTAACTCTCAGTTCTTTTATATTATCAAAAAAGCAAACACTGACCTAAGAACAGCATTTTCCTTTTCCTTTAATGGTCATGATCTGCAACTAAATGGCTGTAGTTTCAGTCTCTAGCTTCCTCCTTCTTGTCTGAGCACTCATTTTCAGTCCTTATTCCTGATTCATCTGTGTTCCAGGCAATAAATATAGGTAGCTAGCCCAAAGCTCTGCTTAGAGTATTTTTTCTTTTCTTCCTGCTATTTCATTTGAAGATCTCCCCTTCCAGGAGTTAAATGATCATTTCTATACAAATTCTTTGCATATCTATATTTGTAACCCCTGACTCTTTCCTGAGACATAAATGCCTTTTGGACAGCTCAAATTGGATGTCCCATAGCCACTTCAAATTCAACATGTTGAAAATAAAACTTATCTTTCCTCCCAAATTGAACCCTTTTCCTAACTTCCTGTCAAAGGTATCTCCTTCCTGGGGGCGGCTGGGTGGCTTAGTGTGTAGAGATTGGAGGTCCTGGGTTAAAATTTGGCCTCAGACACTTTAGCTGTGTGACCCTGGGCAAGTCACTTAACCCCCACTGCCTAGCCCTTAATGCTCTTCTGCCTTGAAACTAATATAAAAGTATTGATTCTAATTTGGAAGGTAAGGGTTTGTTTGTCTTTTTAAAAGGTTATCTCCTTCCTTCCAATGACCCAGGTAAGAAACCTCATAATGATCCTAGCTTTTATCTCTCATTCACCTCCAATTAATTGCAAAATCTTGTCCTTACTTTCTCTCACCTCTATCCTCTTTCTCTACTTCCACAGCCACAATCCTGGTGCATCCTAATCACCTCTTGCCTAGGTTATTGCACAAACTTTCTAGCCATTCTCCTTATCTCAAGTCCCTTCCCTCAACTCATCTTCCATTCAGCTGCCAAAATAATCTTTCTTAAAAAGGTCTTATCACTTAACCTCTCCACTAAATAAGTTCCAGTAGGGGGCAGCTGGGTAGCTCAGTGGATTGAGAGCCAGGCCTAGAGACAGGAGGTCCTAAGTTCAAATTTGGCCTTGGACACTTCCCAGCTGTGTGACCCTGGGCAAGTCACTTGACCCCCATTGCCCACCCTTTCCACTCTTCTGCCTTGGAGCCAATACACAGTATTGACTGCAAGACAGAAGGTAAGGGTTTAAAAAAAGAAACAAACAAATAAATTCCAATGTTCCCTATTACCTCTAGGATTAAATACAAAATCTTTTATGTGGCATGTAAAGTTGTTTACAACCTGACCCCTTTCTCTCCGATTTTCTTACAGTCTACTCTCCTCCACACACTTTATGATCCAATCACAGTAATTTACTTGCTGTTCCACACTCTACCTCTCCTCTTGCCTGTAATTCTTTCCCTCCGAATTTTTGACTTCCTTTAAAAAGATCAAGTCCCTTGGCCCCAGCTATAAGTGTTAAAAGAGCCAGACAGAAAGATGGGAGATCCTGAGTTCAAATCTGGCCTCAGTCACTTCCTAGATATATGTCTCTGGGTAAGTTACTTAACCCCTACTGCTGAGTCCTTACCAGTCTTCTGCCTTGAAACGATTACACAGAATAGATTCTAAGACAGAAGGTAATTATTTAAAAAAAAAAAAAAAAAGAATATGCACTACTTCAGCTACTTTAAAGTAGTTTTTGCTTTTTCTTTGTATGCCGAGCTCTTAGCATAGTGCCTGTTTCATGGTAAGTGTTTAATAAATATGAATATTTTTTTTTATCCTGGGACTCCATTCTAGGAGCATAGGGCCACAACCAGTAGGCAATGGGTCACACAGTTGCTCAGGATCACCCAGCTGGGAAGTGTCTGAGCCCGGACTTGAACCTAGGACCTCCTGTCTCTAGGCCTGGCTCTCAATCCACTGAGCTAGCCCAGCTGCCCCTACTTTAGGTTGCAGTTTCTTTAGCAGATGTAGTTTTTACAGGGTGGGGTTGCTAGCCCCACGCCCAACCCTCCTCCTTTTTCATCCAGGCTAGGGACCATCCTTGGCCCTGTTTGGGGCAGCTGGGTGGCTCAGTGGAGTGAGAGTCAGGCCTAGAGACTGGAGGTCCTAGGTTCAAACCCGGCCTCAGCCACTTCCCAGCTGTGTGACCTTGGGCAAGCCACTTGACCCCTATTGCCCACCCTTACCACTCCTGGGCCAAGGACTAACCCTAGCTGGGATGAAAATATGAATATATTCATGTATAATCATAGAAAAGAGGTATACCTCACTTTATGGAATGTCTGCCTTTCAAAGCGTTATTTTCCTTGAGTATTTAATTGCTTTTCAGAGTAAAAAAAAGAAATACAGACAGCTACTTCTACAGTCCTTCAAATGTAATTTTTCTTTTAGTGACAAAATTAGAGCTCTGTGAAGCAGTTAGTATATATATTTTTCCTCTTCAAGAAGATTTCTTTTCCAACATATAAATGTGTAACAACTTGAAAAGTGACATTCAGAACTTTCTCATTTAAATCAAGATGAACTCAGAGTTTTTTAAAAGTCCTAGAGAAATCAGGGGACTTGGAGGAAGAAGGCTCATTAAATATTCTCTCCCTTAATGTTTCTGATATTTCTTTCTCTTGGTTGCAATCTTGTATTTCTGATTGTTCCTTCTTAGTCTCCTTTGCTGAACTTACCAGAGTTCTGTCCTGGACTCACAGCTTTCTCTACGCTTTTACTTATCAGTTCCAATGAGTTCAATTATTATCTTCTAAAAGAAACCATCAAAGCTTATTTATTAATTGCTTGTGAATTTGCTATCTCTGTACAAATAACTTTCAAATTCATATATTCAGCTCTCATCTCTTTCCTTAATTCCAGTCCCACATTAACACTTGCCTGCTATCTGAATATTCCAGTGGCATCTCAAATTCACATTTCCAAAACAGAACTCATTCTTTTCTTCTCATGAAATCCTTGCCTCTTCCTAACCTCCATAATTCCAGTTGAAGTCACCACTATCCTTCCACCCAGGTTCACAGCCTGAGTCTTCCTCAAGATTTCATTCTCATTCAGCATCCTGGCATTCAATTTGTTGCTGAATCTCTTCAATCTTATTTATCTCCACAATATCTCTTAAAATTATCCCCTTTTGTTCTGGGTTAAGATGGCGGCAGAGTAAAAAGCAGCTCTTAACCTCTCCTGACCAAAACATACAGGACTCCTCAAGGAGACATAAAAACAAAGCCAGTCGAACGGAGGGACCCCACAACAGGGCACAGTGTGGAAGGTACGTGGAATTGGGACATTTCCATGCTATAAAGGGGTGAAACAGCTCTCACTAAATCTCGGGCTGAGCAACCACCCCACCCCCACCCCCTCCACACACACCACCTATAGCGCCGAAGCCAGTTAAAAAGAAATAGAGCAAGTTTGGGGCACCCATCGAGTCATTGGCAGCTCCAGGGCCTGTTCCTGAGAGCAGCAAGATTTAGGACCCCAAAAAGCTAAAGAACTCACACGAACTCTGAGCGCGGGAGCAGGGCGCGGGCGCAGGCAGACACAGACACCCACGTGAGTGTGAGCAAAGGCTCTGAAACCCTGAGTGGGGAACCAGCGCAGACAGGTATATGACTGTGGAAGCAGCTCCCTGAGACTTGTAAAGGAACCTCCAGCAGAGGACCAAGCAAGGGGGTCCACCTTCTTTTCAGCTGCACATGGCACATTCACAAAGATTGACCATGTAATAGGGCATAGAATCATTGCAAACAAATGCAAAAGAGCAGAAATAATAAATGTAACCTTCTCAGATCATAATGCAATAAAAATAATAATTAGTAAGGGCACCTGGACAGGCAAATCAAAAACCAATTGTAAATTAAACAATATGATTCTCCAAAATCAATTTGTCAAAGAAGAAATCATAGAAACAATCAACAATTTCATTGAAGAGAATGACAATGATGAGACATCCTACCAAACTATGTGGGATGCAGCCAAGGCAGTACTCAGGGGGAAATTTATATCCTTGAGTGCATATATTAACAAATTAAGGAGGGCAGAGATTAATGAATTGGGTAGGCAACTCAAAAAATTAGAAAGCGAGCAAATTAAAAATCCCCAGATGAAAACTAAATTAGAAATACTAAAAACCAAGGGAGAAATTAATAAAAATCGAAAGTAAAAGAACTATTGAATTAATAAATAAGACTAGAAACTGGTACTTTGAAAAAACAGATAAAATAGACAAAGTACTGGTCAATCTAATAAGAAAAAGGAAAGAAGAAAACCAAATTGATGGTATTAAAGATGAAAAGGGAGACCTCACCTCTAATGAAGGGGAAATCAAGGCAATCATTAAGAACTATTTTGCCCAATTATATGGCAACAAATATGACAATTTAGGAGATATGGATGAATATTAAAAAAATATAAATTGCCTAGATTAACAGCAGAAGAAATAGAATACCTAAATAATCCCATATAAGAAAAAGAAATTGAACAAGCCATCAAAGAACTCCCTAAGAAAAAATCACCAGGGCCTGATGGATTCACAAGTGAATTCTATCAGACATTCAAAGAGCAACTAATCCCAATACTATACAAATTATTTGATATGATAAGCAAAGAAGGAGTCCTACCAAATTCCTTCTATGACACAAATATGGTACTGATCCCAAAGCCAGGGAGACCAAAAACAGAGAAAGAAAACTATAGACCAATCTCCCTAATGAACATAGATGCAAAAATCTTAAATAGAATATTAGCAAAGAGACTCTAGCAAGTAATTAAGAAGGCCATCCACCATGATCAGGTGGGATTTATACCAGGAATGCAAGGATGGTTCAACATTAGGAAAACCATCCACATAATTGACCATATCAACAGTCTAACAAACAAAAATCACATGATTATCTCAATAGATGCTGAAAAAGCCTTTGACAAAATACAGCATCCATTCCTATTGAAAATGTTGAAAAGTATAGGAATAGAAGGACCCTTCCTAAAAATAATAAACAGTATATACCTAAAACCATCAACAAGCATTATATGCAATGGGGATAAATTAGAAGCCTTCCCAATAAGATCAGGAGTGAAACAAGGATGCCCATTGTCACCTCTATTATTTAACATAGTACTGGAAACACTAGCAATAGCAATTAGAGAAGAAAAAGAAATTGAAGGTATCAAAATAGGCAA
>NW_025368406.1:0-1704 GCF_016433145.1 Gracilinanus agilis | reverse complement strand
CCCAGGCCTGGCTCTGATCCTCCCTCGGGGGAAATGGAGGCAGGAGAAAGCGCTAACGACTTGGGGAACGCGGAAGACTCCCTGGAAGAGGTGGCTTTTGACAGGGAATTGTGAGAAGTGGTCACGGCGGTGGTGGCAGATGGGGAGCAAAGCGGTCAGTGGAGGGAAAGGGAAAGGTCAGGGGGGGCAGGTCATGGAGGCCTTCGATGTCCAGCCGAGGAGTTCGGGTCTTATCCCTCTCAGGAGCGCGGAAGCACCCTCAGCAGCTTGATGGGAGGAGAAACAGTCGAGAGGGGGAGGGGCTGAGAGCCAGTTACTGTCCCAGCAGGGGGAAGGGTCACGGGACCCCGGACTGAGCGAAGAGCGGCCCAACAGGACCCCGTAATTATGGATGGGGTGTAGAGGGCGGATGCGGGGAGACAGAGAGATGGGGGCTGGGAAGATGGCGATGCCCTCGACAGAAACAGGCCTGGGCTCTCCACTGGGCTCTCCGCTGAAGCACCTTTTCCTTAGAGTGTCCAGTTTCTAGTCCACCCTCAGTGTAGACTCTTCCTTCTGCTCCTGGGTTCTGGGATCTCCAGGACCCTGACGGGAAATCCCCATTTCCTAGTCCTTTCAATGTTTATTAGGCTCTCCAACCTCCCACCCCCAGACAACTCCCCCTCAGGCTCTGGGCTGAGGCTGCTCTCTCCATTAGGCTGCCCGGCCACTCCAATGCTTGGTTCTGAACTGGCTGGCTGGCTTATCCCCTGCCCTCCTGGGCCAATCCCAAGATTCCTCCTGGGTGGTATCTCCTGGCATCCAGAGACTTCAAGCCTGCTGCTGCCCCAGGGATTCATCAGGCAGGTCACACTTAGTTTAATGTCTCTGATGAACTGACTATAAACTAGAGGGGTTCCCACCTACTAAGGTATGGAGCCCCACTTCTTGGCATTGTTCAAGTTTGGGCCTCCAGGTTTCATCTGGAAGAGGATGGCCTCGAAGGACCCTTCTAGCTCAAGATCTAGGATCCTATGAATTTATTGTTTTTTAAACCCTTATCTTCCGTCTTAGAATCCATACTGTGTATTGGTTCTAAGGCAGAAGAGTGGTAAGGGCTAGGCAATGAGGGTTAAGTGACTTGCCCAGGGTCATACAGCTGTCTCTGAGGCCAGATTTGAACCCAGGATCTCCCATCTCTAGGCCTGGCTCTCAATCCACTGAGCCACCCAGCTGCCCCCTAAATTTGAGGGGAAAAAAAAAAGTCTTTTCCAAGAGATTCAAGAAGTGGTGGGACGGTGGCTCCGGAAATTCAGGAAGTTCCATTCCAGAAAGACATTTGAAACTTGAGCAAGATTGTCCAGGATTCTGTATTTGGTCAATGACAAATGGCCTCTTTACTAAAGACACCGGGCACTTCAGTCCCATTTCCAGGACTTGGGCACAATGAAATCACAATGATTCCTGCTTCGCCCTTCCTGACAGATGAAATGAATGATGGCTCTTCCTCTAAGAGAGATTCCAAATTCTAAAGGTTTGCTCTGATTCCTGTTTGACTTGAAAGGGAGCCTGTAACATTGACTAAAGCAAGGGATTGAAGTGACGAGGACCTGGGTTCAGGTCCTGCCTCAGATGCATACTGATTGTATGACCCTGGGCAAGTCATATGACATTGCTAAGCCTCGAACTCTGAGGATCTTCTGACCCTTACTCTCTTATCTCTGA
>NW_025368405.1:0-1645 GCF_016433145.1 Gracilinanus agilis | reverse complement strand
CAATGACTGAGGTGGCAGGCCAGGGACTAAAATGAATGGGAGGGAATAGTCTCAGCAGAAGTTTAGGAAAGACTTGAAAATCCAGACCAGCCCAAGCCCTCACCTGGACTTGAATGTTCCTCTCATCTCCATCCCTCATAGATCCTGTTTAACACCCACATCCTTCTCTCTGTGCCACCTTCAAAAGTTTCTCACTTAAGGAGCTCCCAGTTGTATTGAAACTGGTTTTTGCCATACACATCATTGAGTAATTGTTAATCATTAATTAGGGATGGGGATATTATCATCAATCAGCAAAAACAGCTGCTGCTGATTTGCATCTGAAACAAAGTTCAAGCCTTTAGGGATACCTCTGAGGGCCCATGAAGTCAACTTTCCTTGTCTTGAAGTTGACAAGATGATCACATCTCTGGAGTCCTACAGAATCCTGAGTCTATAACTAACTTCTGTCTGCCTCCTGTCCATAGAGAGCATCCTTTGAATGGGGCAGTCCAGCTCTACCTCAGCAGCAGAGTCCAGCCTGGTGAGTGTTTTCCCATACTGAATTCTAAGAGTCAAGGACTTAGAGGCAAACTATCACCTCTATTCTTTAAGATAAAAAGGGAAGCAGAGTGTGATCCAGATCCTCTCTTTCTCGGCCTCTAGTGACCCCTGTAGATTTTCTGCTAGGTCTGTTTTTTTTTTTAACTTTTTATTCAATCCATTCCTTCCTTCTTCCCACTACAGGAGGCACCAACTGGGAAAAGATATAGCTTATGTCCTCTGTGTTTCCACTTCTCAAGTCATTCTCTGGAGGTAAACACTCACAGTTATTCATCAAATATTTGATCTACAGCTATATATAATATTCCCTTGGTTTTACTCATTTTGCTCTTCATTATCCCATATAGTTCTTTCCAAGCACAGTAGTATTCCATCACCATCCTATACCACAATATTTTTAGCCATTCCTCAATTGATGAATATCCCCTTGATTTATAGTTCTTGCCAGCACAAATAAAGCTGGTATAAATATTTTGGAACATAAGGCACTTTTCCTTTTTTCCCTGATCTCCTTGGAAAATAGACTCAGCAATTATTGCCAGTTCTAAGATATACACATTTTATAGCCCATTGGGCTCATTTACAAATTGCTCCAAAATGGTTAGATAGTTCAGATTCTATCAACAATATATAAATGTCCCCACTTTTCCATTTCTTCTCTAACATTTGTCATTTTTCCCTTTGGTCATTTTGATCAATCTGATGGATATGAGATGTCACCTCAGAATTACTTTGGTTTGCATTTGCCTAATCGGTGGTGATTTAAAGCATTTTTAATGTACTTATATATGGCTTTTTTAAATCTGAAAACTGTATGTTCTTTTGCCCATTTGTCAATTGGGGGATGGCTCTTATTCTCATAAATCTGACAAATTTCTCTAAATATTTTAGTTGTGAGAGCTCTCTCTGAGAGGCTTGTCTCCCAATTTTCTGCTTTCCTTCTAATCTTAGCAATAGTCTATTGATTTGTTTAAAACTCTTTCAATTTAATATACTCAAAATTATCCATTTTACTTTTTACAGTACTCATCATCCCTTTTTTGCTCTTAAATTCATCTAGTATCCATAAATCTGATAGGTAATATCATCCCTGTTCTTTTAA
>NW_025368404.1:0-8012 GCF_016433145.1 Gracilinanus agilis | reverse complement strand
AATACTTGGCTCCAAGCCTTTCCCTGTCCTCACCCACTGTTCTCATAAAGTCACAGAATTAGTAACTAGGTTTGTTATTATTGTTGATTACTTTCAGTCATATCTAACTCTTCATGACCTCATTTGGGATTTTCTTGTCAAAGATCCTGGAGTGGCTGTCCATTTTCTTGT
This sequence comes from Gracilinanus agilis, assembly GCF_016433145.1. Classification (NCBI taxonomy): domain Eukaryota; kingdom Metazoa; phylum Chordata; class Mammalia; order Didelphimorphia; family Didelphidae; genus Gracilinanus; species Gracilinanus agilis. Next base: position 7,841 of record NW_025368404.1, on the reverse strand, counting down.
CAAGTTGATTTTAAAGATAAGGAAACTGAGGCAAACAAGGTTATCTGCTTTGTCCAGCATCAAATAATTAGTGTCTGAGGCTTTGAACTCAAGTCTTCCTTAACATGCCAGGTGCTCCCTCTACTTTGCCACCCAGATGACCATTAAGTTGATTAGCCAGGGTTTAAACCATGCTCCCCCTAAATGAAGTCCATATTCTTTTCTTTATGCCATGCCAGATCTGAGGCAACTTCTCTAGAAAGATAGGGTTCAGATGATGCTTTCTGTTGGGCATATTCTTTGTAAAGATTGGGAAATCTCTGCTCAAACAGCAGTTTAGAGAATTGCCATGAAGTCTAATAATTGAGTAAAAGCTCTAGGGGCTTCAGTCTTTAAGCCTCTGTCTACTTCAAGAAGTTTCCATGTAGCTCTTTGCCCTTTTGTTCTATATGTGTAAGAATGTGGAAGGGTAAGAATGTGGAAAGAGCACTTAAGTTAGACAAAGGACTTTAATTCAAATCCTTACTCTGCCTTTTCTTAGCTGTGTGATTTAGGGCAAGCCACTTCAACTTCCAGGCTTTGGATTTCTCATCTGTAAAAGGAAGGGACTAGAATACATGACCTCTAAGATATTTCATCTTCATAGATATAATCCCAGGATTACTCATTCTTCCCCAAACCATAACATCACTTCTTTAGAGGGCAACCCATAAGTTGGAAGTAGCCACCTATCCATTCCTTCATCCATCCATCCATCCATCCATCCACTCTTTCATTTTTCTATCCATGCATTCATTTATACAATTATTTGGGAACAAAATTCTCTACTAAAAGTTTCTGAGAAGAAAAGAGATGACTGAGATACAGTTCCTGTCAATAATGTGCTAAGAAACATTTGGGGCAGAATTTCAACTTAGAATCTATAATATAATCAAGAAATGAATTCATAAATAACAGTAATTCATTATAAGATAAGGTAAATACCATAAGAAGTATACAGAATCCATGCAATAGGATTTTAGGATGGTGAAGGATTATTTTTGACTCTTTGAGTGTGGTTCCAAATTGCTTTCCAGAATGGTTGTATCAGTTCATAGCTCCACCAACCATGTATTTCTGTCCCAGTCTTACCACATCCCTTCCAATATGTATCATTTCCTGTTTTTGTCACATTAGCCAATCTGATAGGTGTGTGGTGGAATTTCAGAGTTTTTTACAATTTGCATTTCTCTAATCAATAGTGACTTGGAACTTTTTTTTGTGCGACTATTGATTGTTTTAATTTCTTCCTCTAAGAACTGTCTTCATATTCTTTGCCTGTTTTTCAATTGGAAAATGCTTTGCATTTAATTTTCTTTATTTTTTTAGAAATGAGGATGTTGTCAGAGTCACTTGCTATAAATTTTCCCCCTCAAATTTGTTGTTTCCTTTCTAATCTTGGTTGTATTGAGTTTTGTTTGAATAAAGCCTTTTTAATTGAATGTAATCAAAATTATCTATTTCATTTTTATAATGTTCTCTGCATTGTCTGATCATAAGTTCTTCCCTTCTCCATAGATCTGACAGGTAAACTATTTTATCTTCTCCTAATTTGCTTATGGTAGCTTTCTTTATGTCTAAATTACATACTTATTTTTAACTTTATTTTGATATAGGATGTGAGATATTGGTCTACACCTAGTTTCTACCATACTGTTTTCCACTTTTCCAAGCTATCTTTGTGAAATAATGAGTTAATTCCCTCAAAGCTCTTTTTCTTAGCCAGTACCAGATTGTTTTGATGATTACTAATTTACAGTGTAGTTTGAAATCTGGTATAACTAGTTCTCCTGATTTCATATTTTAAATTGAATTCCTTGATATTCTTGGCCTCTTGTTCTTCTGCATTATTTTTGTTGTTATTTTTCTAGTTCTATGAAATAATTTTTTAATAGCTTGATTGGTATTTTCTATTTTTGTCTCAGTTAATATCATGTTTATGTCCTTTCCCCCTAAGGACTGTGATCATCTTTTCCCATCATAACATGTTGATTTCTATGGTATAGGCAAATATTTCTTAATTCTTTTTCATTTATTACATACCTGTGACTCTGCGAAGATACTGGAACATCTTAGGATACATACATCTTCCTCATCTCCTAGCATACAGGTGTCTTTTGGTCAATCACATGTTCATTTTCTCTGTCTCCCTATTTCTATGTATGTTTGTCTGTCTGTCTCAGAGACACCGCCCCATAAAAGCTCATGTTCCCAGTCAAAAGCAAACAAGACAGACAACAACATCCATCTTCTTTACATAACTTGGAAAATATCCCTCCACCTAAATGAAAGTAGAAAAGGAAGCCCAAGACATGAGGCAGTATTTCATTGTTGGGACATACCAACCTGTCCCACTTACCAGTCCTGTCCCAAATCCTTAATCGATGGTTTGATTCATGTGTGTATAGTTATCAAACAGGGTTTTTGAATAAGACAACAGATCCGGCAGCCCCTTGGATGAAGACTGAACTGATAATATCCAGAACATAGAGATGTGGCTATGACTGGGCTGGATAGGGAGAGAGGGCATAGATTTTAAGGAAATAAGATTTTATAAAAACCTAAAATAGGGCAGCTGGGTAGCTCAGTGGAGTGAGAGTCAGGCCTAGAGACAGGAGGTCCTAGGTTCGGACCCGGCCTCAGCCACTTCCCAGCTGTGTGACCCTGGGCAAGTCACTTGACCCCCATTGCCCAGCCTTACCAATCTTCCACCTATGAGACAATACACCGAAATTAAGGGTTTAAAAAAAAAACTAAAATTGCCTCTGATTTGCATCCTAGGTAATATAAGAAGATTTCTTTTTACTACAAAGTATCTTCTCTTATATAAAAGTATTTGTAATCTGATTCTTTAGAAAAGAGTTTCTTTTATTGACAAAAGCCAGCATCTCTTTTTGGTTTTGTTTTTATATTTAATGTTGCAGGATGTCATGGCAAAAGCAATTGGGATAAAGTCAGGGAATCCAGGTCAGAGTCCTGGCTTTGCTCTTTGTTTCCTGCCAAAGGACCTTGTTAAATCACTTATATTTTCAGCCTCAATGAATCCTTTGATATTATTAAGTGAGTTATACCTGTGGATAACTTTGTATAGTACTCCATGCATTCCTACTGACTCCAGTAATGATGGTGATATTGATGATGTTGGTGGTGGTAAAGGGAATGATGATCAGATGAGATAAAGGGTGTAACTGAGTTTTCCAATAGTGAAGCACTATTTGAATTCCTGGTTACTTGAGGTGCCCATCTGTGATGAAGCTAGCAATGATAAGGATGAAAGCAGAAAAGGATCCAGTCCTGTTTGTCACCTAGTCCCCACCCTACAAGTCAACTACAGTTTTAGAGACTGAATACAAAATCTATGATTAGGGAACCTTAGAGAATTTTAAAGACATTCCTCTCTACCCTCCCCAAATGAAAGATTAGAGCTGGGTTTAGTGGTTACTTTCACATATCGTTCATTTTGTCAGTTTGGTGGCAAGAAGATGGTTCAGGTGGTTTCTCTGGGTCCCTGTGAAATCAGGAATGAGGAAGGATTTCCTCATGCTATTATTTATGGAAGAGATAAGGTTCTTTATAGAGACTAGAAGACCCAGAATGGAAGGGTCTGGGGAGTACCTTTTAGGTTCTGCCAATATAATACTTGTCAATAATAAGAGTGCTTGGGAAAACCAGGTTGGAGGAAGTAGAAAGCATATGATTATATAGCCTTATATAGTCTGGATAATTAGGAACAGTTGTTCACTTTAAGCTTTTTCTCCCTCTGCTGGAGGGAGTTTTATTGGCCTCTTCATATATAGTGTAAGACTTATAAGGCATAGAATTCTGAACTAGGATCAGGAAAATCTGGGATTGAATTCTGTCTTACTCTCTTGCTCACTGTGTGAATTTGAGTAAGTCACTTATTTTTCCCAGCCTCAGTGGCCTTATCTGTTCAACAGGAATAATGCCACTTGCCTTAGACTTCTTGTGTGGATCATATGAGATCATGTAGGTGGTGTGCTTTTAACCATCACTCATTATACAAGTGCTAGGATGATGATGATGTGTAAAGGAGTGTGAAGGAATCATGTAGCCTGTCTAGCTCTCTCTTTCTGTGCAAGGCTTTATATTTGGCATAGGGACTTTTCCTCAGTATTCCCCATTTAGAAGAGGAGGAGCTGGCCAGACAGACCATCTTTCACCAAAATTGGGAGTGTGGAGGAGACACAGGAGTAAAAATCCAATAGTCTTTTTTCCAGAATCCAACACTAGTTTTGAATGATTTGTTCTCTACCTCAGCATCTTACAAGTCCCACCTCTTTCTTTTCTATTGAGGAACTTCCTGCTAAGGAGTTGGAATCTTTAGATTTCTCTTTCTTGTGTCTGCCTCCATCTACCAAACCTGCCCATCCTGCTGGTCTTGGTTTCCCTGATGAGCACTGCTTCTTTATTGTTGTCTTCATTTTCTCTAGAATTGATCATTCCCCTAGTTATAGGGAGATCTTTTTTGTTGGTGGCTTTATTTCCATCATGAAACTTTGGTTGTTACTTGTTTTATAACAATTTAAATTTAATATTTAAATTAAACAAAACTATTATCTGTCTTTTTCATACCCTTTGAAGGTAAAAGAGAAGAAAAATAATCTTTGTTATTGTTTATTATAAATTTTGGATTTAAATGCTAGTAAAAGTCAGTTAATGTATTCATCTGTCATTCTAGATGAGCAATTTCAGTGGTGCCTCATAGAGGGAAGAGGCTATGAAGGAGAGAGTTGGATTAGGTAAACTGAGCAAACTTACAGTACAATCACTGCCATTGGAGCCCTTCATGGCAAGGGTTGATGCCAAGGGGATGTAGCAAAAGACTTGCTACCTGAGTTAGTGGTCAGGATTTGAGGGGTACAATTAAAATTCTCTCATTTTCCACCAAAATGTTTCTATCAACTTGACATTGACTTCCCAGCATCATGACTGATGGTTAGAGTACACAGGGACCTGATTGACCAGACTCCCTTAGAGGTACACCTAGAACAGAGTAGGGGAAATTTAACTTTACTTTAGAGGGCTTCACTAATGAGAATGAATGAGCATTGAGATGAGGATCCCCAGACCATCATTATGGGCTACTTGATAAAGAATGGAGTTATCCTTTAACTGATATATTTTATTTTATTTTACCTTCATTTTAAAATAAATCCATCCATCACTAATGAGATATCCCTTTGAAAAGGAATAAAAAAGAAAAGAAAGGAACTTGCAAAACCAGCTAACAGGCCAACCAAAATTGCCATTATATGTTCTATTCCATACTCAGTCTTCCATATCTCCAAGGATGAGAATAATTTTCTCATTTCTCTGTTATTAAGCTCAGATATTAAATAAATTATCTTATAATATTATTTTTGCAGTGATAAATGATGAGAAATTAAAAGGTCAATAGGTGTCCAGAAAGGTTGTCTGATAGTAGAGTCAGAAAACAGGTCCTAGGGGTTGAATCTGGGCTCTGAAATTGGTAGCACCCCATTAAGAAGAATGTGGGCTCTAAAAAGATGATGGCAGACCTCATAAACATTACAACTTTTGTAATATTTGGGGATCATAACTAATGAAAGAGGGCAGCCCAGTGCCAGAGAAAAGCATTATTTTTAGAATTTATTTTTAAATATTACATTTTCCCAATTACATATAATAACAATTTTTGACATAATTTTTTTGAAATGATAAGATCCAAATTATCTCCCTCTTTCTCTTTCCTCCCCCTTCCCAGAGATGGTAAACAATTTGAATTGGGTTCTACATATATGATCATGCAAAACATTTCCATATTGGTCATACTGTGAGAGAGTACTCATATAAAACCAAAAACCCAGAAGCAAAACACAAACTGAAGTGAAAAATGATATGCTTTATCTGCATTTGGACTTCCTCAGTTCTTTATCTGGAAGTGGAGAGCATCCTTTCTCATAAGTTCTTCAGAATTTTCTTGGATCATGGTATTACTGAGAATAGCTAATTCTTCCACTGTTGATCATCATTCAATATTGCTATTATTGTGTAAGGTGTCCATATGATCCTGCTTACTTCTCTCTGTATCAGATCATGTAGGTATTTCCAGCTTTTTTCTGAAATCATCCTGCTCATTGTTTCTTATAGCACAATAGCATTCCATTACAATCATATGTAACAATTTGTTCAGCCATTCTCCAAATGATAGATATCCCCTCAATTTCTAATTCTTTGCCATCACAAAAAGTGCTACTAAAATTTTCTTGTTCAAATAGGTAATTTCCTCTTCTTCTTTTTTTCTTTTTGAATCACTTTGGGATACAAACTTACTTGTGGTGTTACCAGACTAAAGGCTATATGCAGTTTTATAGCCCTTTGGCATAATTCCAAATTGTCCTACAGAAGAGTTGGATCAGTTCACAACTCCTCCAACAATGCATTAGTATCCCAATTTTGCCACATCCCCTCCAACATTTATTAGTTTCCTTTACTATTTTATTGGTCAATCTGATAGGTGTGAAATGATACTTCAGAGTTGTTTTAATTTATATTTCTCTAGTCAATATGGATTTAGAACATTTTTCTTGTAGTTATTGATAGCTTTGATTTCTTCATCTGAAAACTGATTGTTCATATCCTTTGACAATTTGTCAATTGAGGAATGATTTGTGCTCTTAATATTTGATTCATTTCTTTATCTAATTGAGTAATGAGGCCTTTACCAGAGAAATTCACTATAAACATTTTTTTTTCATTTTGTTGTTTCCCTTGCTTATATTGATTTTATTTGTGAGACCCCTCTTAAATTCAATATAATAAAAATTATTCACTTTACATCTTGTAATTTTCTCTGTCTCTTGTTTGATTACAAATTCTTCTCTTTTCCATAGATCTGAGAGGTAAACTATTCCATGCTCCACTAATCTGCTTATGTTATGACCTTTTATGTCTAAATCACATGTATGTTTTTTTGCCAATTTTTGTTAATTTTAATTTAATTAAATATTTTATCTTCATCTACTTATTTCAAGTTCGAGTTTCACACTTTTTTTTAAATTTAAACATTTATTAATATTCATTTTTAACATGGTTACATGATTCATGCCCCTACTTTCCCCTTCAACCCCCGCACTCCCCCCTCCCATGGCCAATGCACATTTCCACTGGTTGTAACATGTGTCCTTGTTCAGGGTCTATTTCCCATTCATGTCCACCTCAGCCCATGCATTCAAGCAATTGTTTATCTTATATGTTTCCTTTCCTGCAGTCCTTCCTCTGAATGTGGGTAGCATCTTTACCATAAATCCCTCAGAGCTGTCTTGTGTCATTGCAGTGCTGCTGGTACAGGAGCCCATTACATTTGATTTTACCATAGTATATCAGTCTCTGTGTACAATGTTCTTTTGGCTCTGCTCCTTTCGCTCTGCATCAATTCCTGGAGGTCTCTCCAATTTCCATGGAATTCCTCCAGTTTATTATTCCTTTTAGCACAATAGTATTCCATCACCCGCATATACCACAATTTGTTCAGCCATTCCCCAATTGAAGGACATTCCCTCATTTTCCAGTTTTTTGCCACTACAAAAAGTGCAGCTATAAATATTTTCGTACAAGTCTGTTTATCTATGATCTCTTTGGGGCACAAACCCAGCAATGGTATGGCTGGATCAAAGGGCAGGCAGTCTTTTATAGCCCTTTGGGCATAGTTCCAAATTGCCAGCCAGAATGGCCGGATCATTTCACAACTCCACCAGCAATGCATCAATGTCCCAATTTTGCCACATCCCCTCCAACATTCATTACTCTCCCCTTCTTTCATTTTAGCCAATCTGCTAGGT
>NW_025368403.1:0-7703 GCF_016433145.1 Gracilinanus agilis | reverse complement strand
ATATTTGTGTCATAAAAGGAATTTGGTAGAACTCCTTTGCTTATCATATCAAATAATTTGTATAGTATTGGGATTAGTTGCTCTTTGAATGTCTGATAGAATTCACTTGTGAATCCATCAGGTCCTGGCGATTTTTTCTTAGGGAGTTCTTTAATGGCTTGTTCAATTTCTATTTCTGATATGGGATTATTTAGGTATTCTATTTCTTCTGCTGTTAATCTAGGCAGTTTATATTTTTGTAAATATTCATCCATATCTCCTAAATTGTTATATTTGTTGCCATATAATTGGGCGAAATAGTTCTTAATGATTGCCTTAATTTCCCCTTCATTAGAGGTGAGGTCTCCCTTTTCATCTCTAATACTGTCAATTTGGTTTTCTTCTTTCCTTTTTCTTATTAGATTGACTAGTACTTTGTCTATTTTATCTGTTTTTTCAAAATACCAGCTTCTAGTCTTATTTATTAATTCAATAGTTCTTTTACTTACGATTTTATTAATTTCTCCCTTAATTTTTAGTATTTCTAATTTAGTTTTCATCTGGGGGTTTTTTATTTGTTCGCTTTCTAATTTTTTGAGTTGCATGCCCAATTAATTAATCTCTGCCCTCCTTAATTTGTTAATATATGCACTAAAGGATATAAATTTCCCCCTGAGTACTGCCTTGGCTGCATCCCACAGAGTTTGGTAGGATGTCTCATCATTGTCATTCTCTTCAATGAGATTATTGATTGTTTCTATGATTTCTTCTTTGACAATTTGGTTTTGAAGAATCATATTGTTTAATTTCCAATTGGTTTTTGACTTGCCTGTCCAGGTGCCCTTACTGATTATTATTTTTATCGCATTATGATCTGAGAAGGTTACATTTATTATATCTGCTCTTTTGCATTTGTTTGCCATGATTCTATGCCCTATTACATGGTCAATCTTTGTGAATGTACCATGTGCAGCTGAAAAGAAGGTGTATTCCTTTTTGTCCCTATTTATTTTTCTCCACATATCAATTAGATCTAATTTTTCTAGGACTTCATTCATCTCTCTTACCTCTTTCTTATTTATTTTTTGGTTTGATTTATCTAGATCTGAAAGAGGAATATTTAGATCTCCCACTATTATGGTTTTCCTATCTATTTCCTTCTTGAGCTCTGCCAGTTTCTCCTTTATGAATTTGGATGCTATACCACTTGGTGCATATATATTGAGCAGTGTTATTTCCTCATTGTTTATACTGCCTTTAATCAGGATGTAATGACCTTCCCTGTCTTTTTTAATCATATCTATTTTTACTTTGGCTTTGTCAGAGATCATGATAGCCACTCCTGCCTTCTTTTTCTCATTTGATGCCCAAAAGATTTTGCTCATACCCTTAACCTTGAACTTGTGTGTGTCTACCCGCCTCATATGTGTTTCTTGTAGACAACCTATGGTAGGATTTTGGTTTCTGAACCACTCTGCTATTTGCTTCCCTTTTATGAGTGAGTTCATCCCGTTCACATTCAGAGTTACAATTGTTAGTTGTGTATTCACTGACATTTTTTGTATCCTCTCCTAGACCCACTCCTTCTTATTGCACTATTTTCTTTTACACCAGTGGTTTGCTTTCAGCCAGTATCCCTTATACCCTCCCTTGATTGACTTCCCTTTCTGTCCCCTCCCTTGTTGTTCCCTTCTTTTTGTTTTTTTAAATACTGAATGAATTCCCTCCCCCTTCTTCTTCCCTCCCTTTTTGGCCTCCCCACTCCCCTGCTCCCTTTGGTTTATCCCTTCTGACTTTCTCAGTAGGGTTAGATGGAGTTTTTTATCCAGATGGATATAAAGCTACTCTTCCTTCTCTGGGTTGATTACACTGAGAGTAAGGTTTGATTATTACCTCTTAATGCTCTCTTCCTCTCCTTCTTATGGTAGTATTTATCCCCTCCCCTTCCCATCCCCTCTTTGTGTGTAATAGAATATCTTATTTTTCTTATTTACTCGGATTTTTCTTGGTGTCCCCTACTATTCCTCCCCTCTTTACCACCCCCCATGTCATCTTAGACCATTTAGTATCCTGTCCTCTCCCTATGAATTATTCTTCTGGTTGCTATAATAGTGAATATTATAATAGTGTATAGAGTTCACTACAGAGAATTATACATAGCATTTCTCCACCTAGTAATACAGATAATTAGATCTTATTTATGCCCTTAAAGAGTCAAGCTTAAAAGACTATGAGTTTTCTTTCTTTTCCCTCTGTTTCTTATTTACCTTTTCATCTTTCTCTTGATATCTGTGGTTGAGTGTCAAACTTTCCAATTAGTCCCGGTCTCTTTTGTGCAAAAACTTGGAATTCTTCAATTTTGTTGAATGCCCATACTTTCCCCTGAAAGTATATGGTTAGTTTCGCTGGGTAGTTGATTCGTGGCTGAAGGCCCAGCTCTCTTGCCTTTCTGAATATTGTATTCCAAGCCTTGTGTTCTTTTAGTGTTGAGGCTGCCAGATCCTGTGTAATCCTTATTGGTGCTCCTTGATATTTGAATTGTCTCTTTCTGGCTTCTTGTAAGATTTTTTCTTTGACTCGAAAGCTCTTCAATTTCGCTATTATATTTCTGGGTGTTGACTTTTCTGGGTCCAGTGTAGAGGGTGTTCTATGGATCCTTTCAATGTCTATATTGCCCTCTTGTTGTAGAACTTCAGGGCAATTTTGCTGAATAATTTCTTTGAGTATGGAGTCCAAGTTTTTATTAATTTCTGCCTTTTCTGGAATACCAATGATTCTCAAGTTATCTCTTCTAGACCAGTTTTCTTGGTCTGTCACTCTCTCATTGAGATATTTCATGTTTCCTTCTATTTTATCAGTCTTTTGACTTTGTTTTATTTGTTCTTGTTGTCTTGAGAGATCATTGGTTTCTAAATGTTCGATTCTACCCTTTAAGGACTGGTTTTCGGCTCTAATGTTTTGGTTTTCCTTTTCAATCTGGTCATTTTTGGTCTTCAGTTGTCTTGTCTCACTTTCCAATTGCGAAATTCTGCCTTTTAAACTGTTATTTTCTTGCCAGATTTCTTCCATCTTCCTCAGCATTTCATTTTTAAACTCTTCCATAACTTGTGACCAGCTTTCATTTTTTTGGGGAGGTTTGGATTTTTGTTTTCCCTCCTCTGTTGTCTGGATTTTCTCTGTGTAGAAGTTGTGGAGTGTTCCAGAGTTTCTCTTGATGGTCTTTTTCTTCTGGACTTCCTTATTGCTGGCCATTGTTAGCCCCGCCCCTTTTCCGCTTTGTCTTTGCACTCAGGGTCTGCCTGGGCCTTGCAAGCTTGGGGGGGGGGGGCTCCGGTCTCCTTGTCCTCGGGGTCAGGCCTCCTGGTAGTTCCCGGTCTGCCCCTCTGCCTGAGGTTCCTTCAGCAGTCTTTGGGGCTGCTTCCACAGCCACGCTCAGGTCTGCAGCGGGTCCTCACTGGAGGTCCAAGCCTGGGCTGGAGATCGTTATTCAAGCCTAGGGCACTGCCTTTGCCTGTGCTGATGCTCTTAGGGCCCTGCCTTCACCCCTGCAGAAGGTAGTGAAAGTATGTGGGCAGGAGATCTTTATTCGCCCCTGAGGCGATGCCTTCAGTGTTTGGGAAAGGCCTTGTTTTAGGGGCCTTTGTCCCGGCTGGAGGCGGTGCCTTCACCCACATGGGCGCTCAGGGAGAGTCCCAGCCACCTGGGGTCCCTCGTCTTGCAGCGCACAGGTACAGGCTCAGGGGCTGCCAGTGATTATCTGGTTGCTCCAGTCCTGTTTACCTGCTTGTGCGGTGTGGGGGGTGGGGGAGGGGCTTCTTCCTCTCGTGTTTTAGTGAGAGCTGTTTCACCCCTTTAAAGTGTGGAAATGCCCCGATTCTGCGTACCTTCAATGCTGCGCCCTGTTGTGGGGTTCCTTCGTTCCTCTGGACTCATTTTTATTTCCCCCTGTGTGGTTCGGTCAGGAGAGATCGAGCAGCTGCTCCTTACTCTGCCGCCATCTTAACCGGAAGTCTCTGGCTTTACTTTTCTTCCTTCACTGACATTAAAAAAATTTTAAATTATTGTTCTCTGTTATTGATTCTCTTGCCCCTACTGTTCATATTTTTCCAGGCCCCAAACTTAGGGCACCTTCACTCTCCACCTTCGATTGCTCTGGCTCTTAACCTATTGTCTATGGCTAACAGAGGTCACAAAAACTAGCCTTCTTTGCTACATGACAATCCTTATTTTAGCCCTGATTGACCATTATACCCCAAGCAACAGCTGTTCTGAACTTCTTCCTATCCCCTGTCCCCTCTTTTCACTCATAACATTGCTTTGCTAAAAAAAATCAAGGCCATCTGCTGATGAACTAGCTGCCTACTCCACACCTCAAATTCCATCTACCTCATCAGGAATCGTCTCTTTTTTCCAGCCTTAGAGGAAGAGGTGGCCCTTCTCTTTGTATCTTTGGTCCCCACCCTTTCCATCTCTTTTGACAGTTTACCCATCCCTCATCTGCCTGTCCCTAGCCTCTCCCTTTGCCTATCCAGTGAGCTTGCCTCACTGTTCCAGCCACCCCCACTTCAGGTCTTCCAGGCTCTATGACTCAGCAATGTTATTATTTGCTCCAACAAGCCTGTTCATGGTCCCTCTGCTACTCAGTTGATGGTGTCTACAGTTGCTGTGGCCAAAAAAAAATTGATGACTCTGATTTCAACTTTAGTGAGGCTTGTCCTTGGCCAACATAGTCCCTTTCCAAGTATACAAAGCATTTCCATCTTCACAAGTAGATGCCATGAAGCTTAGGTTTCATGAGTACAGCCTTGGAAAATCTAAAGTAAGGCCTTCCCCTGCCCCAAACATGCCGAGAGTCCTGTACAAACAAGGCAGCCTCAGTTTCAATAACTTGGCACCAGGCACTACTGGTGATTCTAGCTGCTTTTCCTACCTCTCCTCCCTTGAGACCTCCTAGAAAGAGTTCCTCACAGTCACTGCTTCTGTTTCCTCATCTATAGATATCTCAAGCTTAACTTCAAGTTTCACATGAGTGAGGCAATGAACCATGAACCAGGGAGGTGAGACAGTTGTGAAGTATACTAAGGTTGCACATCATTGCTGAACCATTGGGCCATTCTTAGTCCTCATCTTCCTCCTCCTCTCTGAAACTCTTAACCTTGCTGACCACAATTTACTCCTGTAAACCTCCTACCTTAACTTCCCTGACTCTACTTTCTCCTGGTTCTCCTTCTGCCTACCTATCACACTGCTCCTTCTACTTTTGTGGGTCACTATTGCTCTCTCTACTCCTTATGCATGGCATATCCAAGACTCTGTTCTTGACTATTTTTCTTTCTTCTCTATCCTTTCTCTCCAGCAACACTAACACATACTTACTGATTGATCTCATCAGCTTGTTGTTATTGTTGATTCAGTGATTCCCAAATCTTTGTGACCTTATGGACCACAGCATACTAGGCCCTTCTATCCTCCACTATCTGTCCAAGTTCACGTTTGTTGTTTCCATGACACTAACTATTCATCTCATCCTCTGCCATCCTCTTCTCCTTTTGCATTGTCTTTCCCACATCAGGGTCTTTTCCAATGAGTTCTGTCTTCTCATTATGTGACCAAAATATTTAAGCTTAGGTTCAGTCTTTGACCTTCAAGTGAATCATCAGAATCAATTTCTTCAAGTATTGACTGATTTGATCTCCTTGCTATCCAAGGGACCCTCAAAAGTCTTCTCCAGCACCACAATTTAAAAGTGTCATTTCTGCAGTAGTCAGCTTTCCTTATAGTCCAACTCACAGCCACACGTTGCTACTGGAAAATAGTTTTGACTACACAGCTTTGACCACACAGACCTTTGTTGTCAAGGTGATGTTTCTGCTTTTCAGTCTACTGTTCAGATTTGCCATAGCTTTCCTTCCAAAGAGCAAGAGTCATTTAATTTGATGGTGGTAGTTGTGAGCCCAAGAATATAAAATTTGGCATTGCTTCCATTTCTTCTCCCTCTATTTTCCAGGAAGTGATGGGACCAGTTGCCATCTTAGTCTTTTGAAGCTAAGCTTCAAGCCAGCTTTTACACTCTCCTCTACCACTGTGACCAAGAATTCTTCTTCCCTTTCTACCATCAGAGTGGTTTCATCTGTAGCAATCTCCATCGTGGCTTTTGATTCATCTAGCCTGGCATTTCTAATGATGTACTCTGTGTGTATAAGTTAAATAACTAAGGTGGCTTGGTACACATAGGACTCCATAATGAACATTTCCAATCTTCCTTTAATCGTGTTCCTCCTTCAATTCCCTGACGGCTCTAACTCAGCTTTCTCCTGGTTCTCCTCCTGCCTATCACACCGCTCCTCCTTTTCTGAGTCACTATTGATCTCACTGGCTCCTTATGAATGTCTTTCCTCCTCTTTTCTAGGAACCAGTTAAATTGGATGGGGGGTGTTAAACTGGGGTCTGTAAATTTTTTAAACTATTTTGCTGACAGTATTTTGATGTGATCGATTTCTTTTGGAATTTTATGTATTTTATTTTATCCATTTAAAAACATGATTGTGGGGGGAGGGGGGCGTTGTATAGGCTTTACCAGGTTGTTGTGAAAAGGAGCCAAGATGCAAAGAAGGTTACACATCCCAAGTTAAATGGTTGTTAAAAGAACTGAAAAAGCCTTTGAAGTTTATTGAGTGTAGGCGTATACTAATTTTAAATAATAATAGTACCTAGCATGTATATAGTATTTGAAGGTTTTGCAAAGCAAGAGAGCATAAGATATATTATTTGATCTGCACAACAATTCTAAGAGGAAGGTGCTTTTATTATCCCCATTTTACAGATGAAGAAACTGAGCATGGAGTGGCTAATAGATTTACCCAGGGTCTTTCAGCTGACTAGTATCTGAGGCTGGATTTGAACAGAAGTGTTTCTGACTCCGAACCAGCATCACATCTTTTCTAGAAGAAGGAAATGAAGGCCAGAGAGGGAGAGGGACCTAAACTGAGTCACACAGCAGGGAAGTATGAAGGGTGGGATTCAAATCTAAGTCCTCATACCGCAGAGGCCGAAAAGTGCTTTCCTTTGGCATGACTGAGAGGATGGATGGATGGATGGATGGATGGACGGATGGATGGATGACAGACGAACGAGAGAGCGGTCCTGCTCCACGTGGGTAAAATGACTGCTCAAGTAGAAACACGGAGCCAGCTCACGCACCTCCAAATTCAGCGCTGGGGTGAGAATGTGTGGAGGCGCATTGAGCCAGAGGTGCGCTTTGAAGTCTTCGCGGCCCCTTTAAGAACAGGTGTGTAGCTAAAGTCGAGGAGGAGCGAAGGGGCGGGTTTGGAGGCAGGGCCCTAGATAGGCTATCCAATCACCGCGTGAATGCGGACAGGCAGCAGGGAGAAGGCGAGCTCGAGGGCGGAGCGCGCCAGTCTGACATCAGTACGCCCCGTCACTCCGCTCCACCCGGCCGGCGGAAGTGCTGTGTTGGGCACTTCCGATTGTTGTCTGGCTGGTTGTGTGGTGACTGCGTGGAGGCTCTCGGGGCGTCGCCGCCGCCATGGCCGGCATCAAAGGTGAGGGGGCCAGCGAGCGGCGCCGCCAGGAGGACGGCGGAGGGGCCGCGAGCTCGGGACGACAGGGCGGGCAGCAGGGGCCGGGGCTTCGGCCTCCTCCAACCCCGCTTCATCTCTCCCTCTCCCCAGCTTCCTGTCGTGACCCCCCCTTCATGTCGTGAC
>NW_025368402.1:0-2306 GCF_016433145.1 Gracilinanus agilis | reverse complement strand
GATGGGGCGGGGCTGCTGTCCTCTGGTCTGAGCCCTGCCCCAAAGGGGACATTCTGGTCAGAACAGGCCAAAGGGAGCAGCAGCCAGCAACATAACCCTGTGGGTGGGGGGAATGCTGATGCCCACATGCCAAGGAAGGCGCTCTGATCTTGGGCAGTGAAGAGATGCCAACACTTTCTCCCCGAACCTCACCTGATGGCCCTGGCCACCTCCAGCACACACCCCCTCCTTTACCCAGTAACCCCACCTCCTAGGACTTTCCCTCCATCCACCCTTTCCACCCAGTGCAGTTTGTGATGGCAGAGAGGGTGGGAAGCCTCTTCCTGTCCAGTCCCAGGTTATTTCCAAGTCTGATGCTCCCTGTTCCCTCATGTTGGGGGGGAGTCTTCCCTGAGACCTTGGGAAGGATCCTCCAAGTTCCTGAGACGTCACCCTCTTTGATTCTCCATAGGTGTACTAAGAGAAAGTCTCCCACCTTGGGGCTCCCACTCTTGAAAGGACCACAGCATGGCCTAAGCACAGTCCCTGGAGCCAGAGGGAATGGCCCCTGGGACCCAGAGGCCCCCATCCCAGGTGAGTGCAGTCAGACTCCAGCCCTGGCTAAGTTTCCACCAGCTAGAATCCAGCATTACTAAAACCTCTGTGTTTCCCAGGCGTCCAAGGGCACCTTCACTGCTTTCCCTCAGTGTGACCTCAAGGGTCACCCCTGGCTGCCCCCACATGCACAGTATTTCTGGGGTTTTCCAGGGCCTTGATAGCCCCTGCCTGAATGAGCCAGCCCAGGTTCCAGACAGATAGGCACAAGTGCTGACATTTACTCATCCCACCTTAGAGTAT
This sequence comes from Gracilinanus agilis, assembly GCF_016433145.1. Classification (NCBI taxonomy): domain Eukaryota; kingdom Metazoa; phylum Chordata; class Mammalia; order Didelphimorphia; family Didelphidae; genus Gracilinanus; species Gracilinanus agilis. The sequence continues at coordinate 1,469 of NW_025368402.1, read as the reverse complement.
AACACCCTGCTCTAGCAGGTGATATCCGTATGACCTGTGATTCCAGGGATGGCACAGGGACATTCTCTGCTTCTAATTTCCACAACCTGGTGTTTGGACAAGTCAGTGAGGACTTCCAGGGAGGCTTCAGAAGAAGTTTGGGCTATGTTCTCTCCCAAATTCCCTTCTGACAGCCATTCCACACTGGCTATAAAAGTGCCTTAGTGTTAGATGCTGGGGATAGGATTATGAAAGATGGGATTGTGCTTCCCCTGTTCAAGGAGCAAAAAGTCTGGGAGGGGCTAGCATCAAGATGGGCAGGGAACAGTCTGGGAAGAGGGAGTAGGTTGGCTGAGGAGACTTGCCCAATTGAGGGGAGCAGGACCCCTGGGTAAGAGCTGGGGAGTAAGTGAGGCAGGGGCCTGGCAGGAAGGTGGCATCAAAGACCATTTCTAGTTCTTGGAAGGCATAATCTTGACAGGCTCAAACAGCACTTGGACCAGCTCTTGGTGAGTTCAGCCCTCTTAGGCTTAGGCCCAAGATGGCTTCAGCCTTTTCACACAGACAGGTTTTCTGGGGTTTTCCAGGGCCTTCATAGCCCCTGCCTGAATGAGCCAGCCTAGGTTCCAGACAAACAGGCACAAGTGCTGACATTATTCATTCCACCTTTGAGTATGACATCCAGCACCAGCAGGTGATTGTTGTTACCTGTGATTCCAGGGATGGCACAGGGACATTCTCTGCTTCTAATCTGTACAACCTGGTGTTTGAACAGGTCAGTGAGGCCTGCCAGGGAGGCTTCAGAAGAAGTTTGGGCTGTGTTCTCTCCCAAATTCTCTTCTGACAGCCATTCCACACTGGCTATAGAAGAGCCTTAGTGTTAGGTGCTGGGGATAGGATTATGAAAGATGGGATTGTGCTTCCCCAGTTCAAGGAGCAAAAAGCCTGGGAGGGGCTGGCAGCAAGATGGGCAGAGAGCCTAGTCAGGAGAGAGGGAGTGGGTTGGCTGAGGAGACTTGCCCCATTGAGGGGAGCAGGACCCCTGGGAAGAGCTGGGGAGTGAGGCAGGTGCCTGGCAGGAAGGTGGCATCAAAGACCAATTCTAGTTCTTGGAAGGCCAATCAGGGATGGGGCAGCCATTTAAGTTGAGTGAATCCCTGGCTCTGCCCTGCCTGCTTGGTTCCTGCATGTCATCAGTGTTTGTTCCCTTCATGCAGAATATTGTAAGGAATTTCATTTTGAGCTGAAGATCCAAACTTTAATTGTGGAAGTTTCAGCAGGACAGTCAAATGAGAGTCATCAGCAAGACAAAAGCAGGAGAAAATTCCAAAAGGATCAAATGAAAGAGCACGAAAATGTAATGTTAAAAAAATCATCACAAAAAGAAAGATCAGAAAGTTTCATGGCACATATTCCTTTTTCTTAGAGAAATAAAGTGAAAATATCAGGTCAGCTGAGGTGAGTTTGGCCTCAGGTGTCCCTCTGATGCT
>NW_025368401.1:0-1319 GCF_016433145.1 Gracilinanus agilis | reverse complement strand
AGCTAGTCATGCATTTGTCCATGTCTCCTAAATAAACTGGTCAAAAATATGCTTAAACATGTCTTAGTTAGAATCTTTTTATTAAATTCACTGCACTCATGATAAAGGTATAATAGAAAAACCTACCTTACTATTTGGTGTTTTATTTTCTCCCAACTTTTCGATATTAGAATCATAAAAAGCTTTGATTAATTTATCTTTCAAAGATCACTGGCCTAACTAGGAATAGTGTTTTTAGGTCAAGAACCTGAAGGTGTATCATAATAGCAACTGGGAATAAGATAACACATCATGCTGCCAATGTTAACTTAGTTAACCAAATTTAGTCTGTTTAACTATTTTTCTGCATGTGTGAACCTGTATATATATATACATATATATGTATATATACGGGGAGGTATGATTGATGACAACTGAATTGGTATAATCCTCTTTGAACTTTCTACCATACAGTCTCTTTGACCTTCTTTGGGGCAAATTAAATCGGAACAAGTCAGTTACTTGCACACCCAGCCATAGACCTCAGATAGAATTTGAGGAGGTAAATTTTATCTTTGACAATCTTCTTTTAACTTTCTGGTCCTCCTGGCACTCCTGCTAGATCACTTTTCTCAGAGTAAAAGTGCCCTACTTTGGACCAATTTCTCAATATGCTCCATATTCCAACATTACAAAAGTTTCCTTCACCATGAACATTCTCAAGTCCTCAGTACACCTCTTTAATCTTTTTAGAAGGAATCAATTCTGAAAAATCCCAATCTACAAGAAAATCTGTGACAACCAGTTATCCTAGTGGGTTAGGGTGTACACTTCAAATGAGAAAGACCTGCTTTGAAATCTTGCCTCAGAAATTTAATACCTTTGAAACCCTCTGTGCCTCATTTTTCTCATCTATTAAAAATGAGTGGGTTAAACTTCGTGGCCTCTAAGGTTCTTTCCAGCTCCATATCTATAGGGTAGAAGGGATAAATGAGAACAATTTATTCCAATGGTTGAAGCTGACTGAAATAGGTGCTATGGAGCACTTAGAGCTGACATCAAAGATGCCAAGAACATTCAATATATCCTGGGCCATCACCAGTTATCCTGATTTTTCTCTTGTTACTAGATTTCCATGACTCTGGAAGGGAAAGTGAGGATGACAACTTTGTACAACTCTGATTCATTTAAATCCAATTCACCCACAAGTCACCATCCTGTGATGTTATCAGTCACCTTCAAATATGAAGAATATGCAACAGTGACAATGACATACATAGGCATTTGAAAGGGGTGTGTGTGTGTGTGTGTGTGTGTGTGTGTGTGTGTGTGTGTGTGTG
>NW_025368400.1:0-1595 GCF_016433145.1 Gracilinanus agilis | reverse complement strand
TTTTGGTATTTATTATAGAGAGACCCTAAAGGTCTTATTGAGGTTTTCAAATCTGCTAATATACTGATAAAAATAACCTAGAGCAGTGATGGGTAAACTACTGCCCATGGGCCAGATGCAGCCCCCTGAAATGTTCTACCTGGCGTTGTGACATTATTTCTAATCTGACAAATATGATGAGTAGGATATGATACAATGAAACTTCGAAAGAGTTGCCTTGGAAACAGACTGACAGATGAGCATTTCCTTTCTTTGGCCCCCTCTTTAAAAAGTTTGCCCATCACTGCTCTAGAGAAGTAAATGACTTTGGAGAGCCCACAAAGGGTTTGTCAAAAACCGAATCCATTTAGAAACTTGAGATATTAGGATTTTTTAAAATATAGGAACAATGCTTTCTTGTCACAAATCTCTAAGTCTTTATTTGCCTTAAAAGAGAATTAAATCTGTGATTCCCTATCCTCCTTCCTGTTATAACACACATACCCACTCACACACATATATCATTACTTCAGACCCCTTTTTCTTCACAGCTAATCCTCCATCTGGAATTTCCATGAACTAGAATCCTGCAAAATGTTAGCAGCAAAAATCAAGAAAGATTTGAGTCTCAATTTCAAAAGGAGTCTGAAACTCAGTCCAACAGTCAGCAAAGGATCTGCCAAGTTTGGGTGTGGGGTCAAGAGCCTCACTAACCCATGGACTTGAACCTGACTCTAGATCCCAGGATTATGGATTGGCATTTGTTTGACTTTGAGCACTGACCCTGAAAACTGAATAAGAAGTTGGTGCCTGTGACAGTAAAAGGGAAAACTACAGTCACCTTTTTCCAAGATCTTCAGTGCACTTGGGAAACAGATCAACCATCTGACAATTTACTGTGCAGCTGAATTGTTGATTGTGGTCTCTAGGGCAATAAGAAGTTCTCTCTTTCCAGGCACCCTCTGATTTTCTCCTGCTGAGCTGAGAATTTGTAGAGAATCTATTTGTCGTCTTATGGCTCAATAAATGAAGACTACATTTGCAGGGCTCCCAGGTTGACATCACTAAGGGTCCTAGAATGTTATGCCTACATTTCCACAGAATCATGCTACTCATAGAAGAAGAAACACTATCATTTTTGTCTCACTTTACAGTTGAGAAAATGCTTCCAAAAACCCTGAGGAGGTAAATTCCACACCAGTGTGAGGATTATTGTCCCCATTTAACAGATGAGAAAGCTGAGGTTCTGAAAGGCAAAAGGCATTTGTTTGTGGTCCCAGAGTTAGTGCTGATCCAAAAATCGGAATGCACTGTGGAACATGGCATTTGGAGTTGGTGGACCTGGATTTGAATCTCAGCTCTTCTAGTGACTACCTGTGTGACACCAAGCAAGTCACTGCACCTATGGGCTTCAATTTCCTTATCTGACAATGAAGAGGTTGGATTGGATGGTTTCCAACCTATTTCCTCCTTTTTTGTTCTCAGAATATAAAGAAAATGCTCATGACCCCCATAACAAGTTAATTCGTCACAAGTACAGGAGCCTGGATCCAATTTGACTAGCCAGTGAAGGACAGTGTGTAGGGCAAAGACTGAGAAGTGTAATGGGGAAAAAA
>NW_025368399.1:0-1549 GCF_016433145.1 Gracilinanus agilis | reverse complement strand
ATAGACAAAGTACTCGTCAATCTAATAAGAAAAAGGAAAGAAGAAAATCAAATTGACAGTATCAAAGATGAAAAACAAGACCTCACTTCTAATGAAGGGGAAATTAAGGCAATCATTAAGAACTATTTCTCCCAATTATATGGCAACAAATATAACAATTTAGGAGATATGAGTGAATATTTACAAAAATATAAATTGCCTAGATTAACAGCAGAAGAAATAGAATACCTAAATAATCCCATATCAGAAATAGAAATTGAACAAGCCATCAAAGAACTCCCTATGAAAAATAACCAGGGCCTGATGGATTCACAAGTGAATTCTATCAGACATTCAAAGAGCAACTAATCCCAATACTATACAAATTATTTAATATGATAAGCAAAGAAGGAGTCCTACAAAATTCCTTCTATGACACAAATATGGTACTGATCCCAAAGCCAGGTAGACTAAAAACAGAGGAAGAAACTATAGACCAATCTCCCTGATGAACATAGATGCAAAAATCTTAAATAGAATACTAGCAAAAAGGCTCCAGCAAAAGATCAGAAGGGTTATTCATTATGACCAGGTGGGATATACCAGGAATGCAAATATGGTTCAAAATAAGGAAAACCATTCACATAATAGACTATATCAACAAGCAAACCAACAGAAAACACATGATTATCTCAATAGATGCTGAAAAAGCCTTTCATAAAATACAACAGCCATTCCTATTGAAAACACTAGAAAGTGTAGGAATAGAAGGACCTTTCTTGAAAATAATAAATAGTATATATCTGAAACAATCAAAAAGCATCATTTGCAATGGGGTTTAAATTAGAAGCCTTTCCAATAAGATCAGGCATGAAACATGTATGCCCATTATCACATCTATTACTTAACATTGTACTAGAAACACTAGCAGTAGCAATTAAAGAAGAAAAAAGAAATTGAAGGTATTAAAATAGGCAATGAGGAGACTAAGCTATCACTCTGCAGATGAAATGATGGTCTACTTAAAAAATTCTAGAGAATCAACTAAGAAGCTGGTAGAAATAATCAACAACTTTAGCAAAGTTGCAGGATACAAAATAAATGCACATAAATCATCAGCATTTCTATATATTTCCAACACATTAGAGCAGCAAGAGATAGAAAGAGAAACACCATTTAAAATTACCCTAGACAATATGAAATACTTGGGAATCTATCTACCAAAGCAAACACAACAATTATACGAAAACAACTACAAAACACTTTCCAAACAAATAAAAGTGGAGTTCAACAATTGGAAAGCCATTAACTGTTCATGGGTAGGACGAGCTAACATAATAAAAATGAATATTCTACCCAAATTAATTTACCTATTCAGTGCCATACCTATCAAATTACCAAAAAACTTCTTTACTGAATTAGGAAAAACTATGACAAATTTCATTTGGAATAACAAAAGATCAAGAATATCAAGGGAAATAATGAAAAAAATGTGAAGGAAGGGGGCCTAGCAGTACCAGATATTAAACTATACTATAAAGCAGCAGTAATCAAAACAATATGGTACTGG
>NW_025368398.1:0-6886 GCF_016433145.1 Gracilinanus agilis | reverse complement strand
CAATCTCCCTAATGAACATAGATGCAAAAATCTTAAATAGAATACTAGCAAAGAGACTCCAGCAAGTAATTAAGAAGATCATCCACCATGATCAGGTGGGATTTATACCAGGAATGCAAGGTTGGTTCAACATTAGGAAAACCATCCACATAATTGACCATATCAATAGTCTAACAAACAAAAATCACATGATCATCTCAATAGATGCTGAAAAAGCCTTTGACAAAATACAGCATCCATTCCTATTGAAAACACTGAAAAGTATAGGAATAGAAGGACCTTTCCTAAAAATAATAAACAGTATATACCTAAAACCATCAACAAACATCATATGCAATGGGGATAAATTAGAAGCCTTCCCAATAAGATCAGGAGTAAAACAAGGATGCCCATTATCACCTCTATTATTCAACATAGCATTAGAAACACTAGCAGTTGCAATTAGAGAAGAAAAAGAAATTGAAGGTATCAAAATAGGCAAGGAGGAGATTAAGCTATCACTCTTTGCAGATGATATGATGGTCTACTTAAAAAATCCTAGAGAATCAACTAAGAAGCTTGTAGAAATAATCAACAACTTTAGCAAAGTTGCAGGATACAAAATAAATGCACATAAATCATCAGCATTTCTATACATTTCCAACACACTAGAGAAGCAAGAAGTAGAAAGAGAAATACCATTTAAAATCACCCTAGACAATATAAAATACTTAGGAATCTACCTACCAAAACAAAGACAGAAATTATATGAAAACAACTACAAAACACTTTCCAAACAAATAAAACTGGATCTAAACAATTGGAAAGCCATGGATTGCTCATGGGTAAGACGAGCTAACATAATAAAAATGACAATTCTACCCAAATTAATTTACCTATTTAGCACCATACCTATCAAGCTACCAAAAAACTTCTTTACTGAATTAGAAAAAACTATAACAAATTTCATTTGGAATAATAAAAGATCAAGAATATCAAGGGAAATAATGAAAAAAATGTGAAGGAAGGGGACCTAGCAGTACCAGATATTAAACTATACTATAAAGCAGTAGTCATCAAAACAATATGGTACTGGCTAAGAGATAGAGAGGAGGATCAATAGAATAGACTTGGGATAAATGACATCAGCAAGACAGTGTATGATAAACCGAAAGAGCCCAACTTTTGGGACATGAATCCACTATTTGACAAAAACTGCTGGGAAATTTGGAAAACAATATGGGAGAGATTAGGTCTAGATCAACATCTCACACCCTACACCAAGATAAATTCAGAATGGGTGAATGACTTGAATATAACGAGGGAAATTATAAATAAGTTAAGTGAACACAGAATAGTTTACTTGTCAGATCTGTGGGAAAGGAAAGACTTTAAAACCAAGCAAGAGTTAGAGAAAAATACAAAATGTAAATTAAATGGTTTTGATCATATTAAACTAAAAAGTTTTTGTACAAACAAAAACAATGTAGTCAAAAATCAGAAGGGAAACAACAAATTGGGAAAAAATCTTTATAACGAAAAACTCTGACAGGGGTCTAATTACTCAAATATACAAGGAGTTAAAGCAATTGTATAAAAAATCAAGCCATTCCCCAATTGATAAATGGGCAAGAGACATGAATAGGCAATTTTCAGGTAAAGAAATCAAAAGTATCAATAAGCACATGAGAAAGTGTTCCAAATCTCTAATAATTAGAGAAATGCAAGTCAAAACAACTCTGAGGTATCACCTCACACCTAGCAGAGTGGCTAAAATGAAAGAAGGGGAAAGTAATGAATGTTGGAGGGGATGTGGCAAAATTGGGACATTAATGCATTGCTGGCGGAGTTGTGAACTGACCTAGCCATTCTGGCTGGCAATTTGGAATCATGCTCAAAGGGCTATAAAAGAATGCCTGCCCTTTAATCCAGCCATACCATTGCTGGGTTTGTACCCCAAAGAGATCATAGATAAACAGACCTGTACGAAAATATTTATAGCTGTGCTTTTTGTGGTGGCAACAAATTGGAAAAGCAGGGTATGTCCTTCAATTGGGGAATGGCTGAACAAACTGTGGTATATGCTGGTGATGGAATACTATTGTGCTAAAAGGAATAATAAACTGGAGAAGTTCCAGGTGAACTGGAGAGACCTCGGGAACAGATGCAGAGTGAAAGGAGCAGAGCCAGAAGAACTTTGTACACAGAGACTGATATACTATGGTAAAATTGAATGTAATGGACGTCTGTACCAGCAGCAATACAATGACCCAGGACAATTCTGAGGGATTTATGGTAAAGACGCTACCCACATTCAGAGTAAGGACTGCAGGAGAGGAAACATATAAGAAAAACAACTGCTTGAACGCATGGGTTGGGGTGGATGTGATTGAGGGTGTGGACTCGAAACTACCACACCAATGCAACTACCAACAATTTTGAAATTGGTCTTGATCAAGGACACATGACAAAACTAGTGGAAATGTGCATTGGCCATGGGTGGAGGGAGTGCGGGGGGCGAAGGGGAAAGGAGGAGCATGAATCATGTAACCATGTTAAAAATGAATATTAATAAATGTTTGAAAAAAATACTAAATCTACAACTGTAAGAAGCCAAGAGAAAGGAAGGGTTTGAATTAATCATTTGATTAAGTGAGGAAAGAGAAGAAAGAAAACATGGAAATAAATAGAAAGCTAATAAACAAGAGAAAAAAAAGCCAAATCAATAATTTAAGTAAAACTTCCAAACTAGGATGATGGTAAGTAAAAAGGACTGAGGGCAAGGGAGGAGAGTCTATGAGAATACAGTTGCATTAATGTACTTCAGGCAAAACTAATTGAAAGGACAAGTTAGTGGCTTTAAAGGGGGAGTAATTTTTAAAAAATACAAATGAAACAAAGGGAGGGAACCACAAACCTACTCTCATAATTTTATATGTAAATGAACTAAAATGATCTAATAATAATAATGATAATAATAAAAAGATTTTATAGTGCTTTGCATTTTTACAAAGTGCTTTACAAGTTTTTCCTCACAACAACTTGAGAGGGAGATGTTATTATTGTCCCCATTTTACAGATGAGAAAACTGAGGTAGACAGAAATGAAATTAAATGACTTGCCCAGGGTTCAAATTTGGATTCAGAGTCTTACTGCTTGTGTGACCCTGGGCAAGTCACTGAGCCTCTGTCTGTCTTGGTTTTCTCAACTGAAAAATAGGGATAATAATAGCATCTATCTCTCAGGTTTGTTGTGAGAGTCAAATGAGATCAAACAAGATAACATTTATAAAGTTCTTAGCACTGTTCATGGGCCACAGTTGGAACTTCATAAATACTAATTCCTCTTTTTCCTCCTGCTGCTATTCTTCTTCATTCTCCTCTCTTTCACATAACTCATAAATGTCTGAGGCTTTATTTAAACTCAAATCTTTCTGATTCCAGCTCCAGTTTTCTAACTACTGTTTCACCTGGTAAGATGAGAGTGGCAAAATCCTTAAGAAAACTAAATTCCACAACCTGTAGTTTGCAAGAAGTACATCTAAAAATTAAAGACACGTATTAATTCAAAATGAAAGGAACAACATACCAGATGGCTGCAACAATGTAAATGAAAAGTAAACTAAAAGCAAAATAATTGAACCCAAACAGTACAAAATTACATATTCCAATCTTGGTCTCAAAGAAAAGATATGATGAGGAATGTTCTTATTTCTTTGCCTTGCGGGCTACTATTAATATGGAACCATTTATATGACATCAGTCTTTTCTGATTGTTGGCTAATCTTGCTGTTTGGATTTTCTCCCTCCCTATACTCTGTTAAAAAGAATAGCTCTCTGTGAGGGGAAGATACATGAGGAGGGACACAGTATAAAAGTGTAAATAAAAAATATATCAAAATTTAAAATGTATATTATTATCATTTTGTCAGGCATGGCATATGTGCAACATGCTGCCGAATAATTGATTATGAGAAATAGAGCAGACTGGATGATGTTTAAGAAAATCATGCATGTTTCAGGGGCAGTACTCTCCTCCTGTACTACTTTGAATTTGGAAAGATTCAATTTATTTTTTAAAATTTAGAATAAATGTTAAATTAAATAAATAAATGAATGAATAAAATTTAAAATTAAATTAAAATTAAATTAAAAAATTGCTCATCTCCTGCAGCAAAACCCCATTCTTTTTAACCCTAATATTCTTTCATCAGTGTTGCTATGTAACAATATGAAAGTCAAATATTTAAAATAATTGGATAATAGAAAGAACAATAGTGGATTTAAGTATGCTATATTATTTTATCATCTGAGCATTTTCATGAGGAGTGTTAAAGAAAAGGCCACTTATGCCATAAATTTTTGTAAAATGAGATAAGTCCATGTAGAAGAAAGAGTAAAGTATAACAGATGGACAGCCAAAGTGTTCAACTACTACATATAAAATATTAAGATTTTAAAGGAAGGACTCGAGCTCCATCAATATGTCCTCTATAGTGGATTTGTTGAAGGACACAAGCAAGAATTACATAAAAGAAATTGATGGGTTACATTTGCATTAATGAAAAGAGTGCCCATGTTGATGATTGAACCATATAAGTATACAAGAATAAACCTCTGCTTATATTGAATTTTAGCCTTCATGACACAGTACTCTGAAACTTTTTGGCATATTTCTCAATTTACTTGTTATTAATCTCAAAGTCTTAAAATTTTGGTTCCTTCCTTCCTTTCCAGTCTTCTTATGATCATTCATATCTATCCACCCTATGTTCCAGCCATACTGGCCTACTTGCCTTCAAATCTCAACTCAAATGCTATTTTTGAAGGAGATTTTTCCTCAACTCTGGATGCTAGATCCCTTCCAAGGTTACTTTTCATCTACTATGAATGTATCTTTTATGACCTGATTTAGTTAATGCTTTCTCTCCCATTAGAGAGCTCTTGGAGAATAGGGAATGTTTTTGCCTTTATTTCCCCAGTATTGTGGTAATTGATTGATCTCTTGAAAATTACTTTTATATGCAACATAGTAGAGCTTTAGAAGATATAATCAGAAATACACACAATGCCTCCAACAAATGGGAGACTTAATCCCCTTGCTCTCATTCCAACTCCTTGGTCTCTGAGGAGGAGAAGGAGACAAGCTTCATAGTTTAGTTCTATACCTACCAACCACAGCCCCAGTTCCAAATCTGAAGTCCATCATGGAGCTAAAAGCACAAGGACACTAGCTTTTCAGGGCTTCCATGCCTGGCTGGCTGTACCACCCTACCTACAATGTGGACTCCATGATCACCATGTCTCACATTCTCAGTCCCATCACCTCAGGCACACAAAATTGATAACAAACACACAACAGAAACCAACACCCTCAGGACCATTCTAGAGAGTTGGAGTGAAAAAGGAGATAGAAGAAGACAAGTATTTTCCTTCTCAATTCATGGTCCATACAGGCAGATAGGAATCACTGAAAAGATGGTGGAAAAGAGTCTGAAAAGAGAGGAAACTGCAAATTTTTAAAACTCAGGCAACTAATCAAAAAGAAGCTACCCCTACCCACTTGGAAGGGGACATAGCAGACTCCATGCCAGGCATATTAGGCATGCTCAAAGAGTCACTTAAGAGTGTGTCCATGCCATAACCAGTCATTATCAGCAGCCCAGGCCACATATAATTCTGACTTCCTTTGTGTGCTTCATATTTACCCAGTCTCCTTACAATCACCTCCCTTCTGTTCCTCATGGTAATCAATTGTGATTATGTCAGCAGAATTTTCAACTTGAAAGATTACTATTTTTCTTGTGCAGCTATCCCTTTTGAAGTCTCAAACTATGGAATCTTATAGACCATCTGAACTCTGAAACTCATTTTCCTAAGGTTGTGAAATGCCCATCATTCCCTTCTTATATTCCATATAGGTCAGTGGATCTAGAATTTTACTGATCTAAGTACTCTCCACTGATGCAGAGATGTCTCTACCCATCTATCCTCTGCAACTTTCTTTTATAGATTTCCATAAGCTTGCCATAATGGATTCATGAGGTGAGCTGGGGGTCTTCCTTCTGTTCTACCACTAGAATTTGTGGGATATATTCAGCAGTCAAGTGGTACTGTCTTGCTTTGACTATATAGCCAGATCAGTTTCTAAACCCTCTCATATGTTTCTTTGAAGTTATCTATCTTTTACATCAATTTTTCTTTCCAATTCCCTTGTTTGTGATGCAGTCTAACCTTATCATAAACACTGTTCTCCACCACCCCCTCTCTCATTTTAATTTAACAACTCCTCCACAGTCAGGAACAGTAGGAATAGAATCAGTAAATGCAAATGGATATTAAAATCATATATAGCACAATTAAGATTGTAAAATTATTGCCAAAAATATTTAGTGTACTCCAAAGCTCAAGGGAAATAATTTTATTTATTTTTATTTTATTATATCGTAACCTAGTTGTCAAGAATTTTAATTTTTTTTAACATTAATGAGTTTCATTTCATTTATTTATTTATTTAAATTTTGAATATTTTCCCATAGTTACATGTTTCATGTTCTTTCCCTCTCACCCAAAACCCTCCAACCCCACTCTCACCGTAGCTGATGCACAATTAAGGGAAATAATTTTAAAATGATTTGGTTTAAACTTTTTAAACATCAGAACAATTAAATTTGCTTTGCAATTATTTAACATAAATGTATGAACTTTACTGTTTGAAATGTCATAACTTTCGAGTCACTTTCTCTCTGTCCATTCAATTCAGTTTGTCAGTTAATAATTAAACCTCTACCATGTTCTAGGCCTTGAGGTTACAAACACAGAAATGAAACAGTATGTGCCTGAAGGCAGCTTATATCCCACTGGGAATGGGGAATAACATATGTATATATGTATATATATATATTTAT
>NW_025368397.1:0-2022 GCF_016433145.1 Gracilinanus agilis | reverse complement strand
TATTAGATATAACAGATGATACTGCATGAAAGAGAGTTAAGAGCCTAGAGACAGAAGGTCCTATATTCAAATCTGACCTCAGACACTTCCTAGGTAGTTGATATTGGCAAGTCACTTAACCCCCATTGCCTACCTCTTCTGCCTTACATGGTACTGATTCTAAGACAGAAGGTAAGGGTTTAAAAAAGAAGTAAAAGAACAAATCTTAAAGTTACTAAAAGGATAGCTAAGGCACAGAGAGTTAAGAGATTTCTCTAAGGAAGACAAACTGAACAAACCCAAATATGTGGATAAAATGCTGAGCCTAGAATCAAAATGAACTGAATTCAAAATGGCTTCAGATATTTGCTAGCTGTGTGGCCTTGAGCTGTACCTCAGTTTGTTTCAGTTTTCTCATCTGTAAAATGGAGACAGTATTAGTACCTTACCTCCAAAAATTGTTGTAAGTATTAAATGAGATTTTTTTAAAATATAAAGAGCATAGCATAATGCCAGGCACATGGTAATCACAATATAAATTCTATCTATTACTATTATTATTACTAATACAAAAATCAGTGGACATATTGGAAATATTCTCTACCTGACAAAGTAAAATGTCCATTTTCAATTTATGAAGAACTGAAAGAAATGAAATAGATACTATAATATTCTTTCATTTTAAACCTATGGAATATCACATATTTCATAGAATTCTGAAGTTTGAAGATATAAAACTATTCATGAAATTTAGTATGTTTTTCCATATGTAGAATTTGTCACCTTAAGGGGCAGAGGTAAGAGGGCCACAGAGTAGCAGGAACTTCCTGAATCTTCTTCTAACTCATCAGTACAAGGCATCTCTAAAGGAAAGAAATCAAAATCAGAGGAGTAAAAGGGGTCTTCCAAGGGAAGCAGCAAAAAATATAAGCAGTGTTTGGGGATTTCCACAATATAAGGGGGATAAACTACACTTATCAAAGTGAAAGCTGGTCACCCCTCCCCCCCAGTACCTATCATGACAGAGTCAGAGCAAGGGCCAAACAAGTTCTAAATTCTCTGGGGCTAGCCGACCACAGAATTACCTCTGAGGGAAGTGCAAGATCTTGCCAGTGAGATTTGGGACATGAGGCTGAAGAGTGTGGAGCCTGTGTAGCAGGGTGCTGAGATTGGTAGCTTCAGGACAAAAAGCTTTAAAGTACGCTACACAAAGAACTGTCAAGAAGATACTAACTACCAAGGCGAAGCCTTGCAAGATGGAATCGAAGAAAGCAATGTCCACCAACATGCAGGAACTTCAGTCCACAAGTATCAAAAGAAATTAACAACAGCTGAAAAAGCTTTTTATCCTAGATATTTTCTATGGAGAAAAAGAGCAAAATACAGAAGCAACAGCAGAGAGTAAAAAATAAACAAACATATCCAAACATTCAAAAAAAATAATAATTAGTGACAATCTCTTGAAGAACTCAAAAAGGGATTCAAGAACCAAGTAAAAAATATAGAAGTAGAATGGAAATAAAAGTGGGAAAAAGAAATGAAAGTAATTCAAAAAGAAAATAACAGCTTTAAAGACAAAATTGTCCATATGGATAAAGAGGCAGAGAAATCAAATGAAGTAATAAGCAAATTGGAGACCAGAATTTAACTACTGGAAGCCACGAAAAGCATGATAGACTAAACTGAAAAGGAAAATCAAAAGATGGTAGCTGAAAATAAGCCTTTAAAGACTAGAATTGGAAAAGTAGAAGCTAATGATATTGCAAGACAGCAAGAATTAATAAAGGAAAATCAAAAGAATGACAAAATAGAAGGAAACATGTAATATCTAATTGCAAAAACAACTGACCTAGAAAACAGATCCAGTGGAGACAATTTGAGAATTATTGGTCTACTTGAAAGCATGGAATAAAATAAAAGCCCTGACATCATATCACAAGAAATTATCCAAGAAAACTGCCCTGATGTTCTTCAACAAGATGACAAAATAGAAATCAAGAGTCCATACATCACCCTCTAAATTAAGTCCTCAAAAGATAACTC
>NW_025368396.1:0-3983 GCF_016433145.1 Gracilinanus agilis | reverse complement strand
GGTTCAATAAAGACCAGAAGCAGCCTCTAGCTTCACAACCTAGTTCTCATCTCCTCACAGTCACTCCCCTCATATATTCACTTCTTTGTTATATCCAGTGTCTTTTGTCTTTTTAGGCTGGCTTATAAACTTTATTGAAATGTGTTTGGTCCTAACAAGTAAAACAGCACTCTGAACCACAAATATATATATACACAAACCTGGGAGCAGCTGGGTAGCTCAGTGGATTGAGAGTCAATCCTAAAGATAGGAGGTCCTGGGTTCAAATGTGAAATCAGATACTTTCTAGCTGTATGACCCTGGGTAAGTCACTTAACCCCCATTGCCTAGCCCTTACCACTCTTCTGCCTTGGAACCAATATACAATAGTGATTCTAAGGTGGAAGGTAAGGGTTGAAAATAATATATTCAAACCAAACAGATAGTTAAGACAACATTTTTTCTTTCCCCTTGCCCAATCTAAAATAAACAGTGCAAGAGAGCGGAGGGAGTGTGGATGTCTTTTTTTTTTTTTTAAAACAGACAAATCCAAATTGGTAGATCTTTCTCCTCAGAAATAATTTCATTGTCCTCATTCTTGTAAATCCTTTAACCACATCATTTAATTAACTGCTGGACTGAAAATATACACATACGATTGCCTGTATTATCAATTTCACTGCAGTGCAGTGTGCCCATTGCTGGGGCCCTCCATGAGGCTTCAAGACAAAGCTCTTGCTATAAGCACAGCAGGAAATAGGAGCAGAGCAGTGCCCAAGCAGTCCAGGTATATTGGGGTGGGGGGCAGAGGGGGGAGAAAGGGAGTTTCCAGGAATACTGAAGCCAGCAGAATCTCCAACATGTCCCGGGCCCTTTCAGGGGCACAGCAAGGGAAAGAGGCACCAGAACAACGGTAAGGCAGCTAGTCGCTGCAGTAGATAGAGCATCGGACCCGGAGGCTGGAAGTCCTAAATTCAGAGATGGTGTCAAATACTAGCTGGCTGACAAAGTTGACTGACAAAAGCCATCTATCTGCCTTGGTTTCCTTGGATGTTAAAAGGGCATAATAGCATCTACCTGGCAGTGTTTTTGAGGACCAAAAAAGATATGATTTCTAAATGCTTAGCATTAGTGCCAAGCATACAATTGGCGTTTAATGAATCCTTCCTTCCTTCTTCCCTTTCTTCCATCATTCATTCATTAATTCATTCATTCATTCCACATACAAGCAAAATCTCAGGGAAAAGACTGGCTAGTCCACAAAGACTACAGAAATGACCCAAAGAAATTAAGCCAGAGCAAATGAATCAAAATAAATTTAGATCTACTGGGGAAGATAAATTGGAAATAACACAGAATAGAACAGAAGGTGTAGACCATTACTCCAGCAGTGCACTCCCTGCAGAAATGTCAAATGCAGGGCTTAAGTATGCTTGTTTGTTTTTTTCCAATTTTAAGAGCTAAAAGAAAAAGGGAATGAAAAATGGAATAAGAAAGTTATTGGAACTTACTATTTTTCACAGTTGAAGTGAGTGGGATAAAAATGACTTCCCACCCCAAATTTCAGTTACAAATCTGGAGACAAAATGAGAGTAGAAGAGATAGAAGTTTATTCCTTTTCATGAAAAGAGGCAGCCCAGATAAGTAAGTGAAACAGGAATGCAATGGCTGGGTGTAAAAGCAGATAATATAGAGGTTCCTAACACAAGATTCCTCCCCCCCTCCTCTGTCTGACCTCCCTTGTCTAGGGGCCAGGACTCATGATCTAGGCTTGAAGTCTACCCCCAAAATAACAAGATACATGAGCTCATCATATGGGAGGGGGTAAGAGTATCACCCTAAGTTTTCAAGGGTAATAAAAGATAAAGGAGCAGCTATAGCTGGGCTGTCTCCTCCTTTCTTGTGACAACATCCTTGAAGGGAGATAAAAAGTCTGCTCCTGCAGACTAGAAAGGTAAAGCCAAGTCCATCTTGGAGATCCCTTTATTCTCTTTGGGGAGGGCACCTGAATGAGACTGAAATGGTACATAGAAACAAGAAGAAACTGCCATCCCCGAAGTCCTAAATTTACCTTCCCCTTTATTTGGGTTGGTTTTCTGAAGTCACATAAAACTTAAGATCCATATTCATTGGGGGAGGGGAGGGGGAAATAAATGATGGCTCTCTGGGTATAGTTTGGTTTTTCTTTAATTTTTCCAGCATATAAAGCAGGGGTCGGCAATGTATGGCTCTTTCTGCAGGAGCCATAGAGGCCATTTTTTTCAGGCACTGTTACAGGAGTGGCTCTGTGAGCACTGAACGGCTCTCACGAAATTACATTTTAAAAAATGTGGCGTTTATGGCTCTCAAGGCCAAAAAGGTTACCAACCCCTGCTCTAGAGGTTTGTCCCTCTTTCCTCTTTATCTCTCATAGTCTAGGTTTGAAAAATGAAACTTGTGTGAGGAAGAAGAGAGGGGACACTGGTCCAGATGCCAGTATTTCACTGGCAATACTGTCCTTATCTCTGTCTCTGAACATGCCAGTTCTGTTTCTGGCCAGGATAGTGGGAGGGAGGACAGAGTGGGGAGAGGGAGGGGGGAAGCTCTGGATCTGAGTCATACTGTAATGAAACTGACTGGTCAGTTTTTTTCTTAATATTGTTGACAATTCTGTAAAATTCCTTTTTTATGACTTCATGTTTCTGCTATTTTGTTTTTATTCTTGACTCCTTTTTAAAAGAGAAAATGTACCCAGCTGTGTGACCCTGGGCAAGTCACTTGACCTCCATTGCCTACTCTTATCAATCTTCTGCCTTGAAGCCAATACACAGTATTGACTCCAAGATGGAAGGTAAGGGTTAAAAAAATTAAAATTAAAATTAAAGAGAAAATGTGACATTTATGAAAAGCCTCTAAGAAAAGCAGTTTTCTTCCTCCCCTCCCCCACCCACCTTTCAATGACAAACCCTGAAGGTAATGAAGGTTACGAATTTTTATCTTTGCTTTGTTTTTAATTAACGTTTGTCATTCAGAATAGGATTGTGTGATGATGTTTAAATGGCAAAATAAAATATGGTTTTGTGTAATTTAAAAAAAAAAGTCTGGTCCTGGACTTCCTTGAAGCTAAAAGCAGGCTTGTTTACATACTCATTTCTCGTGGGGGTTGGGAGTGTGAGCTGGTGGCTTTACTTTTGAAAGTCTTGGGAGGTATAAACTGAATGCTTTACTTTGAGAATCACACACTTAATTCTGTGCTATTCAGGAATACTTTTTATAAAACAAGGCTAACAAGAAGAAAGAGCAAGAGGGGAGAGAAGAATCTCATAGACCAGAAAGGGTCAACTACATGCACATAGAGAGGTTTTTGTACAAATACATGAAAATTCAATAGTAAAGGAGACAAGAGGAGAGGAAAAGAAAGGAAGGTTCTCATCAGGGGGAGGGTAAATAGAAAAGGGGTCTCAGCTATGTGGGACTCTGAGGACTGGGCCCTCAGAGACTAAAATACCGTCCTATGTGGAAACTCACAGTACTTCCCTCCCTCCTCAGACCCCAGTAAACAGAATTATCAATTTCATTTTACAATCCTTTCCCAGATTTCTTCTCTTTCCCAGAATTATCTCATTTAGCAATAACACTTCAGGTCGGATGCTCAGGGCCCTGGACTGCAACTTTTTGGAAAAATAGTAAAAAGGGAAACAAAAAGAGCCTGTCAGGCTCAATCTGTTGAGTTAAAGGGAATTCCTGCTCTGTTGTGTTTCTCATTATGTTCCACAATGCTAGGAATGCGAGAGTACATGCAGGAATGGCATTTTTCATATTTCACAGACAGGCCATTCTAAGGCCCTCCCATTTTGACTAAGAAAGATTTAAAAAGAAAAAAGAAAAAAAAACTCCCTGGAAATGACTGAATGATATTTCAGCTTTAGGAACAATGCTAATATCCAAACTTGAAAACCATGCTCTTTTAGATTTGTTCTAATTGCCCTAAAGAATGAAGTTATTGGAGCCCCTGTGAGGCTGGA
>NW_025368395.1:0-6333 GCF_016433145.1 Gracilinanus agilis | reverse complement strand
ATGTAATGACCTTCCCTGTCTTTTTTAATCATATCTATTTTTACTTCGGCTTTGTCAGAGATCATGATAGCCACTCCTGCCTTCTTATTCTCATTTGATGCCCAAAAGATTTTGCTCATACCCTTAACCTTGAACTTGTGTGTGTCTACCCGCCTCATATGTGTTTCTTGTAGACAAACTATGGTAGGATTTTGGTTTCTGATCCACTCTGCTATTTGCTTCCGTTTTATGAGTGAGTTCATCCCGTTCACATTCAGAGTTACAATTGTTAGTTGTGTATTCACTGACATTTTTTGTATCCTCCCCTAGACCCACTCCTTCTTATTGCACTATTTTCTTTTACACCAGTGGTTTGCTTTGAGCCAGTATCCCTTATCCCCTCCCTTGATTGACTTCCCTTTCTGCCCCCTCCCTTGTTGTTCCCTTCTTTTTGTTTTTTTAAAGATCAAATGAATTCCCTCCCCCTTCTTCTCCCCTCCCTTTTTTGGCCTCCCCACTCCCCTGCTCCCTTTGGTTTATCCTTTCTGACTTTCTTAGTAGGGTTAGATAGAGTTTTTTATCCCGATGGATAATAAAGCTACTCTTCCTTCTCCGGGTTGATTACACTGAGAGTAAGGTTTGATTATGCTCTCTTCCTCTCCTTCTTATGATGTTATTCATCCCCTCCCCTTCCCATGCCCTCTTTGTGTGTAATAGAATATCTTATTTTTTTTATTTACTCAGATTTTTCTTGGTGTCCCCTACTATTCCCCCCTCTTTCCCACCCACCATGTCTTCTTAGACCATTTAGTATCCTGTCCTCTCCCTATGAATTATTCTTCTGGTTGCTATAATAGTGAATATTATAATAGTGTATAGAGTTCACTACAGAGAATTATACATAGCATTTCTCCACCTAGTAATACAGATAATTAGATCTTATTTATGCCCTTAAAGAGTTAAGCTTAAAAGACTATGAGTTTTCTTTCTTTTCCCTCTGTTTCTTATTTACCTTTTCATCTTTCTCTTGATATCTGTGGTTGAGCGTCAAACTTTCCATTTAGTCCCGGTCTCTTTTGTGCAAAAACTTGGAATTCTTCAATTTTGTTGAATGCTCATACTTTCCCCTGAAAGTATATGGTTAGTTTTGCTGGGTAGTTGATTTGTGGCTGAAGGCCCAGCTCTCTTGCCTTTCTGAATATTGTATTCCAAGCCTTGCGGTCTTTTAGCGTTGAGGCTGCCAGATCCTGTGTAATCCATATTGGTGCTCCTTGATATTTGAATTGTCTCTTTCTGGCTTCTTGTAAGATTTTTTCTTTAACTTGATAGCTCTTGAATTTCGCTATTATATTTCTGGGTGTTGACTTTTCTGGGTCCAGTGTAGAGGGTGTTCTATGGATCCTTTCAATGTCTATATTGTCCTCTTGTTGTAGAACTTCAGGGCAATTTTGCTGAATAATTTCTTTAAGTATGGAGTCCAAGTTTCTATTAATTTCTGCCTTTTCTGGAATACCAATGATTCTCAAGTTGTCTCTTCTAGACTGGTTTTCTTGGTCTGTCACTCTCTCATTGAGATTTTTCATGTTTCCTTCTATTTTATCAGTCTTTTGACTTTGTTTTATTTGTTCTTGTTGTCTTGAGAGATCATTGGTTTCTAAATGTTCGATTCTAGCCTTTAAGGACTGGTTTTCAGCTTTAATGTTTTGGTTTTCGGCTTTAATGTTTTGGTTTTCGGCTATAATTTTTTGGTTTTCCTTTTCAATCTGGTCATTTTTGGTCTTCAGTTGTCTTGTCTCACTTTCCAATTGCGAAATTCTGCCTTTTAAACTGTTATTTTCTTGCCAGATTTCTTCCATCTTCCTCAGCATTTCATTTTTAAACTCTTCCATAGCTTTTGACCAGCTTTCATTTTTTTGGGGAGGTTTGGATTTTTGTTTTCCCTCCTCTGTTGTCTGGATTTTCTCTGTGTAGAAGTTGTCCAGTGTTCCAGAGTTTCTCTTGATAGTCTTTTTCTTCTGCACTTCCTTATTGCTGGCCATTGTTAGCCCCGCCCCTTTTCAGCTTTGTCTTTGCACTCAGGGTCTGCCTGGGCCTTACAAGCTCCGGGCTCTGGTCTCCTTGTCCTTGGGGTCAGGCCTCCTGGTAGTTCCCAGTCTGCCCCTCTGCCCGAGGCTCCTTCAGCAGTCTTTGGGGCTGCTTCCACAGCCACACTCAGGTCTGCACCAGGTCCTCACTGGAGGTCCAAGCCTGGGCTGGAGATCATTATTCAAGCCTACGGCACTGCCTTTGCCTGCGCAGATGCTCTTAGGGCGCTGCCTTCACCCCCACAGAAGGTAGTGAAAGTCCGTGGGCTGGAGATCTTTATTCGCCCCTGAGGCGATGCCTTCAGCGCTTGGGAAAGGCCTTGTTTTAGAGGCCTTTGTCCCGGCCAGAGGCGGTGCCTTCACCCAGGTGGATGCTGGGGGAAAGTCTGTGTGCACCCCCAGCCACCTGGGGTCCCTCCTATTGCAGCACACAGGTACAAGCCCTTGGGCTGCCAGTGATTATCTGGTTGCCCCAGTCCTGTTTACCCGCTTGTGCGAGGTGTGGGGGGTGGGGGAGGGGCTTCTTCCTCTCGCGTTTTAGTGAGAGCTGTTTCACCCCCTTATAGCGTGGAAATGCCCCGATTCTGCGTACCTTCAATGCTGCGCCCTGTTGTGGGGTTCCTTCGTTCCTCTGGACTCGTTTTTATTTCCCCTTGAGGGGTCCTGTGTGGTTCGGTCAGGAGAGATCGAGCAGCTGCTCCTTACACTGCTGCCATCTTAACCGGAAGTCCCCCGTTGAAATTTATATAATATGAAATTAATGAAAAGGGATAATTTGGTGTGGAAAAATAATATAGTGATATCTGTGATGAACATTATACATACCCTGTAACTCTTCATCCACTGTGACTTTCTCTTCCCCACCTAAAATGAGGAGGTGAGAGATGGGCCTTTTACTGACCCAAAATACATCTGGTCTGCAAGAGATACCTTCTACTGCCACAAGGTAATCTAGAAAATTGGAGGTCAGTGTACTCTGGAGGGAAAATTTTAATGATGTTACTTCCTGATGAGTGTACCTCACTAGATTTTAATTGTCCAGGGCTCAGAAGAGAGGAGATTAGAAGCTTGTGTATCAGAAGAATGTCTAGTAGAGAT
This sequence comes from Gracilinanus agilis, assembly GCF_016433145.1. Lineage (NCBI taxonomy): Eukaryota > Metazoa > Chordata > Mammalia > Didelphimorphia > Didelphidae > Gracilinanus > Gracilinanus agilis. Next base: position 3,172 of record NW_025368395.1, on the reverse strand, counting down.
AATATGGGAAATGGGTGACAGGTAAGTGTGGTTTTATCAGAGATAATTATATCCCATAATTTTTTTAAACTTAGGGATGATGTATTACCACCCATATTACCACATTCTGGTTGTTTGTTCATATACTCCGTACAGAACAAGTGAAGGTTTCCATTTTGGAGAGCATTGAAAGAGATAAATAATTATAAGAAAGTTGAGGAATATAGTCAGCTTGTTGAAATATAGTTGTTATAAATATTGAAATCTTGAAAGATGACAGGAAGAGATGGGGTGATGAAGGGTTGAAGGAGAAGGTGATAGGGTAGGGAGAAAGGAAATGGGGCCATGATGTTATGAGCTATGTACTAAAGTCTTTTAGAAAGTTGGAAGATTATAGCAACAAGAATCAGGAAAGTGGAATAGAGATAGATAATAAAAAATTATTCACTTTTATATGACCCTTTAATTTTTAAAAAGTCTCACAGCAACCCTGTGAAGAAGATATAGTAATTATTACTCCTATTTTATAGATGAGGAAACTGAGGTTTTTAGAACTTGACTAGCCCAGAGATATTAAGCAAGTAAACATCCTAGATGGATTATAAATACAGGTGTGTCCTGACTCCAAATCCATCGTTCTTTCCACTGCATTGTCTTCCTCTAAACAAACAGTATGGACTTTGAAAGGGGAAAAAATTTCTAATGGATGGAGTTAAAACAATAGTTTGGTTGTGGGGGAGATGGAGAAAAGAGCAGCAGAGAATATACAAAGCCCTATTCTTCACCCCTGTGAGTTAGGAGAAATGAGAAGATTTAGCTTTCAGAAGAGAGGATTATAAGAGATATGCTTTCCAGAATAGAGATAATTTTCATATTTTGAGAGTAGGTAGTAGTGCCATTTGAAAAATTTCATGATCTATATGTTAATACATTGAGACTAGAACATTGGTTCCAGAAAACACAGTGTAACGAGCTAGACAATGGGAAAACCAGGTTAAAATATGCCTGGGAAAGGAGAAAGGCTGTTTAAGAGTGATTTCATGAAGAAGCAATCTGAATACACTACTCTCTTCTAAGGTCAAGAGTCTGGATAAGCAGAATTGTAGAACCAATATGATAGAATGTAAGCTCAACCAATAGGACTAAGACAGCAAGAGAACCCAAAATAGAATTCTCTGCCATTTGCAGTTAATACCATTATTTATGCAATTTCTTCTTCTGTCCTACCCTTATATTCTTCATTGTCATATCTTATATGCTCAATATGTAAATATGAAATGCATTGCATTTTTTAAAATACAAGAAAAATTATTATTGATGTCCGTGTAAAATCAGGAAAAGGAGACCAAAGTGCAGAGATTCCAAATTTAACTTGGACACAACCTAGAAAGCATTTAAATGAATTATTAATACACTGTACAAACCCAAATCAGCAATATTAAACATTTCAGCCAGTAGGCATGGATAAATTCTAGAATGTATTTTCATGTTACTCGAAATAGAATTTACTGAATTATAGTGGGGAGTTTTATATGTTAACACCTAAATTGATGCACTGGACATTTTATGATCACATACAAATTATTTCTGTTGTGAGACCTGTCAACGAAGCCTGTGCTGATTGGAAGGTTTTGTTGACATATGCTGTGGTATACTGTTAGCTGTGTCAAATTCACAGGGTTGCTGATGCTTTTGAAATTTCAGGAAGAAAAGTCGATCTTTAAATTGCCTTCCCCAAACAAACCAAGCACTAGCAAAGCTTGCAAGTTACTTGACCTCAGCTCAGAGCTCTCTGTACATTCAGGTAAAGCGTTTGAGACTTGGGCAATGACTCAAAAAACAGTTTCTAAGATAGCTGAGCCTGCTGGTTACCCTAAATGATGAGAAGCTCAAATATAAAATGTTACTCATTTTTATTCTCCTGGAAATTTAATCACCCTGAGATATGGCTTGGTAATAAAGGGTTTTCCGTGAGGAGTTCTACCTGAGAAAAAGAGGTGATTCCTTTTATTTCCCCTGGGATATTTTCATGCCAGTATGCTGCTATTATTCTAGCAGCTTGTCCATTCCAATGTCAAGTAGAATATCAATGTCACTCTCTTGAGATGAGGGGTGAAAAGAGGTTAAAATGGGAGAATTTGCAATGTTTGAGCCTGTGGGTTGTTAGCAAATGATTCACTGATGCTCTTGGTGACTAAAATGAATGATTTAATGAATTTTCACAATGACAGAATTCATGTAATAGAATTTTGTTATCTATGTTTCTACCAAAAAGTCTTGCAATTCAAAGCATCATTTTGTCCTGGCCATGAAATATATTGAAAAATGTTTCTTCAGCCTACTTTATTCTTTTGAATGACAATATGACTGAATGAGAAACAGAGGAAAGAAGGATTCCTTTCTCTAAAGAAACCCAAGGTTGTAGTTTACAACCTACTTTCCCTTGTTGAAATTTAAAGCCTCAGATATTTGTGAATAACTATTGATTTAGTGCCATTATTCTTTATGATTTGTTTTTTCCAAAAAAAACTGATATACGTACAGATTAGTAAAAATCAGTAGCAGTTATTTGGTAAAGGCAGATCAAGAAATCATCTTTTATTGTCATTTTTAGAGTACGAGTCTTCTTCCTACTCATAGTATCGAGATCTAGCCTTATACCTGAAATTCTTTTCTGAAAGATTGGATTGGACCTTTTTGTAAAGTGGTAGTGCCCTTTAGTGAAAAGAGAACTAGACTGGGAGTTCAGATCACATATCTGTGAAGTGTGGAACTGTGGGTATGGAATAATTCTTGCTTTGTCAGATATTGTCAATGTACAGGCAGTTTTGATTAACTTCCTTTTCCCTCTCCATTTAAAAGAATTTTTTTATATAAGGGATAGTTTGCTGAGTACAGAAGAAGAGTGAGGTAGATTTTAAAACAAACATGATCTTAAAACAAAATACATCAGTAAAAATAAGAAAACATTAAGAGAGAAATGTAATGAAAATAAACTACTGGTACTTCTGAACTGCTGATATTGTATAAGAAAATCACTTTTTAAATTTCTAAGTCCTAGTTAAAGGGGAGTTATTATTTATAATCTCTATTATAATAATTTAACCCTAGAAAAATATAACCTAAAATGGCAGGGCAAATCTTGAAAATAAAAAGGTAAGAGATATAAATATGTTTTTCATATATATATATA
>NW_025368394.1:0-1159 GCF_016433145.1 Gracilinanus agilis | reverse complement strand
AAGATCATCCACCATGATCAGGTGGGATTTATACCAGGAATGCAAGGATGGTTCAACATTAGGAAAACCATCCACATAATTGACCATATCAATAGTCTAACAAACAAAAATCACATGATTATCTCAATAGATGCTGAAAAAACCTTTGACAAAATACAGCATCCATTCCTATTGAAAGCATTGAAAAGTATAGGAATAGAAGGACCCTTCTTAAAAATAATAAACAATATATACCTAAAACCATCAACAAGCATTATATGCAATGGGGATAAATTAGAAGCCTTCCCAATAAGATCAGGAGTGAAACAAGGATGCCCATTATCACCTCTATTATTCAACATAGTACTAGAAACACTAGCAGTAGCAATTAGAGAAGAAAAAGAAATTGAAGGTATCAAAATAGGCAATGAAGAGACTAAACTATCACTCTTTGCAGATGATATGATGGTATACTTAAAAAATCCTAGAGAATCAACTAAGAGGCTGGTAGAAATAATCAACAACTTTAGCAAAGTTGCAGGATACAAAATAAAGGCACATAAATCATCAGCATTTCTATACATTTCCAACACATTAGAGCAGCAAGAGGTAGAAAGAGAAACACCATTTAAAATCACCCTAGACAATATAAAATACTTGGGAATCAATCTAACAAAACAAACACAGCAATTATACGAAAACGACTACAAAACACTTTCCAAACAAATAAAACTGGACCTCAACAATTGGAAAGACATTAATTGTTCATGGGTAGGACGAGCTAACATAGTAAAAATGAACATCCTACCCAAATTAATTTACCTATTTAGCGCCATACCTATCAAATTACCAAAAAACTTCTTTACTGCATTAGGAAAAACTATAACAAATTTCATTGGAATAACAAAAGATCAAGAATATCAAGGGAAATAATGAAAAAAAATGTGAAGGAAGGGGGCCTAGCAGTACCAGATATCAAGCTATACTGTAAAGCAGCAGTCATAAATCAATATGGTACTGGCTAAGAGATAGAAGGGAGGATCAGTGGAATAGACTTGGGGTTAATGACATCAGCAAGACAGTGTATGGTAAACCCAAAGAGCCCAACTTTTGGGACATGAATCCACTATTTGACAAAAACTGCTGGGAAATTTGGAAAACAATATGGGAGAGATTAGGT
>NW_025368393.1:0-1051 GCF_016433145.1 Gracilinanus agilis | reverse complement strand
AGGAAATGGCAACAATATTTTATAAACTTGCCTAATGGAGTGCTTGCATGGCAGTGCACAAACTGTCACTGGGCTTGTGGTTTAAATGAAAACTAAAATCTTTTCTAACTTTGTAGCAATGCCAAAGCTTTCCCTTTTGAAGTTGCCTTTGACAAATCCAGGGTCTCCTCTCTTCAAGATGAAGACTTAACTAGAGTTCAAGTATGCCAGCTCTGTTTGTGTGAATGTGTTTTACATTCACTGATCAGCTTTATTTCCCAGAGTATAATTATTATTGTAAATGGCTCCCATTCAAATACCATATATGTGTTTTCCCAAGGCACTTTCATACGCATCATCTCATTTCATCCCTGTAATAGCTCTGTGAGGTAAGTACTGGGTACTATTCCCTTTCTTTGGATGCAGAAAATGAATTCCAGAGAAATTGAGCGATCACAGGAATCCCACAGGAAGGTAGTGACACAACTGAGCCAACAGGACATGTATGCTGCCCAGGATTTCAAAATGTCATGATGTTTTGATTTCCTCCCACATAGTAGTGAATAAGAATATATGTAGAAATAATGCACTCATGAGACACCATAAAGATTAATAGGGGCATAGATAAAAATGTCAATAACATAGTAGTGACAGAAGAAATACTAAGTGAACCCTGTATTTCTCTGCATTAGTATGATGGCCTCAGGTGGTTCTTTTTTACTATAACTCTGACTGTCTAATACCAAGAAAATGTAGAAGTTACTTCCCATCTTTCTTTGTCTTGTCTCTGTCTCTGACTATTTCTCTCTGCTTCTCCACTAACCATGACCTCTAATCCCTCTTCCCTTTATTTTTTTCCCAGACCATTGCTCCCAACACTGGCTATACTTTCTTTTTTCCCCATCTTGACTCTGGTGAACTAATCAAACTCTATCATGTCCTATGCTCTTAAATCTCTTGCTCCTTCCTTGTTTTGCTGGATCTCATCACTGCACACCTGAACTATTGTAATAGTCTCTTTGTTGGTTTCCTGGCATCAAATATATCCTCATTCACTCCATCATAGACTCAG
>NW_025368392.1:0-3661 GCF_016433145.1 Gracilinanus agilis | reverse complement strand
CTGGTTTTGTCCATTTCACTTTGTATCAGTTCATATAAGTCTTCCCATGCCTTTTCTTTCTGAAACCCTCCTGCTCATCATTTCAAATAGTACAATAATATTCTATCAAAATCACATACTGAGTTCCAGTAAGATGGCGGCATAGTACAACTAAAGAGGTATGCCAAGGAAAAGGCTTCAATACTTGAACTGTCGGGACTGAGGGCGTAGAAGGGGAATCCCAGGATCCCAAGACACCTCCTCCATGTGCTGTGCAGAGTCTCCAGCTGCCTGTGAAATCTCAGGGTTGGCTGGTGCACTGGTCAGGAGAGAGGGCCTTGCTGGCATACGACTCAGGGAGTCAAACACAGACACTGGAGAGGTGACTGGAGGAGAAAACCAGAGAAACACAGCAAAAAGGCCCAGAAGATGGTGGCTTAGAGAGAGCCAAACCCCAGAGTGCAGACAACTTGGCTTCCTCATACCGATATAGAGAATGCAGGGTTTCAGGAGGAAAGAAAACCAGATCAAATACAGTGGATAGGACAGGGGGACCCCACTGCTGGAGAGCTCAGTTCAGCAAAAAAAAAAATGTTCCTTCTTGTCCCCCACCTTTTTTGTTGTTTTCTTTTGTTTGTTTGTTTTTCCCTCCCCTCAAGGTTTTGAGGTTTTAGCCTCAGGGCAGACTAATCCAATCCATACAGATTTAATCCCAACAATTGGACAGACAAGAAGTCTTCCAAGGATAGAGAAAGTAACTTACCCCTGGGGGGAAGATCTTTCATCAAAGATCATTAAATATATCTGCTCAAATTAGCAGAACCAGGAAGGGGGGAAAAACATGAGCAAGCAACAGAAAAAGAGAAAAGAAATGACAATTGACAGCTTCTTTCAAGGAAGTGAAAAGAAATGAAACAGAAATAGAAGAAGAAGAGGAAGTAGTTCCAGTGAACTAGACACAGGCTTTGGAAGATCTCAAAATTCAATTAACTCAAGAATTTAAAACTCAATTAATTCAAGAACTTCAGGAACTCAAAAAACAATTGAGGGGTAGCTAGGTAGCTCAGTGGAGTGAGAGTCAGGGCTAGAGACAGGAGGTCCTAGGTTCAAACCCGGCCTCAGCCACTTCCAGCTGTGTGACCCTGGGCAAGTCACTTGACCCCCATTGCCCACCCTTACCACTCTTCCACCTATGAGAAAATACACCAAAGTACAAGGGTTTAAAAAAAAATCGAGAGGCAGAAGACAATTTGAATAAGGAAATACATGAGCTAAAACAAGAAAATAAAGTATTAAAAGCCAGAATCGGCCAGCTTGAAAATGAAGCAAAGAAGGCAAAAGATGATCTACAAAGAAAATCGGACTAGAAAGAGAAGCATGACCAAAAAGCCAGGGATGAAATTCAGTCTTTAAAAAACAGAACTCAACAACTAGAAGAAAATGACTTCAAAAGGCAGCAAGAATATATTAAACAAAATAAAAAACATGAAAAATTTGAGGAGAATATGAAACACCTCATTGATTCAACCAAAGATCTGGAGAACAGAGGTAGAAGAGATAACTTAAGAATTCTTGGTTTACCAGAACATCATGATAAAAGAAAAAGTTTAGATAGCATTTTACAAGAAATTATCAGAGAAAATTGCCCAGAAATTCTTGAACAAGAAGGAAAAGTGGAAATTGACAGGATCCACAGATCACCTCCTACATTTAATGCACAACTTACAACTTCCAGGAATATTATAGCCAAATTCAAAAACTACCAGACCAAGGAAAAATTATTACAAGCTGCTAAAAAGAGGTCATTCAGATATCAGGGAACCACAGTTAGGATAATACAGGATCTGGCTGCATCTACATTGAAGGACCAGAAGGCATGGAACACAGTATTCTGGAAAGCAAGAGAACTGGGGCAACAACCAAGAATCAACTATCCAGCAAGACTAACTATATTATTGCAGGGGAAAGTATGGTCATTCAATAAGATTGAAGACTTCCAAACATTCATCAAGAAAAAACCGGACTTAAAAAGAGAATTTGCTGCCCAAACCCAGAACTCAAGAGAATCAACATAAGATAATTAAGAGAATAGGGGGAGGAGAAAAAAATTCTTTTCTTTAAGGGACACAACAAATTCAATCAATTTATATCCCAAGAAGAAAAGAAGGTATTGGCAAATATTAAAAATTATTATTACCAACAGAGTAACTAGAAGAAATTTACATAGAGGGAACAGGGACTAACTGTATAGGATGAAATATCAAGAGATATATAAATATATATATGTATGTATGTATGTATGTATGTATAAATATATACAAAACTAGGGGGGGAGAAGATAACAATAAGAAAAAAGGAAAACAAACAAAAAGGAATAAATTTATATTCCATAAAGAAGCACATGGGATCAACAGGGGAAAAATAACAATGCATTGTAAGGGTAAAGAGGTTAGAGAGAGGGAATATTCAATACTTAAGTGCATTGAAATCAACTTAGAGAAGAACAATAAGATACATAGGGGCATAAAATTGATTCATGCCCTATAGAGAAGTAGAAGGATAACAAAGGGACTGGTGGTGAGGGAAGCAAGACTAGGGAGGGAGAGGGCTTGGGGGTGAGCACCTCGTGGCTTTAAAGAATAAGAGGGAAATAAGAAGGGAGGGGGGAGAAAGGGAAGTACAACAAGGGAGGGGATTATAGGAACTGATTAAAAACAAAACACTGGCATAGAAGGAAACAGTGAAAGAAGAAAGAACAGGACTAGGAGAGAGAATCAAAATGTCTGGGAATGCAGAGTTGATAATTATATCTCTGAATGTGAATGGGATGAACTCACCCATAAAACAGAAGCAAATAGCAGAGTGGATTAGAAACCAAAACCCAACCATATGTTGTTTACAAGAAACACATATTAGACAGACAGACAGACATAGAATGAAAATGAGAGGATGGAGCAAAATCTTTTGGGCTTCAAATGAGAAAAAGAAGGCAGGGGTGGCTATCATGATCTCTGACAGAGCCAAAGTAAAAATACATAAGGTTAAAAGAGATAGGGAAGGTTACAACTTCCTAATAAAAGGCAGTATAAACAATGAAGAAATATCAGTACTCAATATGTATGCACCAAACAGAATAGCTTCCAAATTCCTAAAGGAGAAGCTAGTGGAACTCAAGGATGAAATAGATAGCAAAACCATACTAGTGGGGGACCTGAACCTTCCCCTATCAGATCTAGATAAATCAAACCAAAAAATAAATAAGAAAGAGATAAAAGAGGTGAACAAAACCCTAGAAAAATTTGAGTTAATAGATATCTGGAGAAATATAAATAGAGACAAAAAGGAATACACCTTCTTTTCAGCAGCACATGGAACATTCACAAAGATAGACTATGAAATAGGGCACAGAAACATGGCAAACAAATGCAAAAAAGCAGAAATAATAAATGTAATCCTCTCAGATCATAATGCAATAAACATAGTTATTAGAAAGAATACATTGAGAGGCAAACCAAAAGCTAATTGGAAATTAAATAATATGATTCTCCAAAATAATTTATTGAAAGAACAAATCACAGAAACAATTAATAATTTCATTGAAGACAATGACAATGATACATCTTACCCAAACTTATGGGATGCAGCCAAAGCAGTTTTAAGAGGAAAATTTATATCACTGAGT
>NW_025368391.1:0-2021 GCF_016433145.1 Gracilinanus agilis | reverse complement strand
TCCCGTCTCTACGCCTGACTTTCAATCCACTGAGCTACACAGCTGCCTCTTGACGCCTATTATATATGTAAAGTTTAAAGTGTGTAATGTGTAAGCAATTTTAAAGTGTCTTGCAAATATTTTATAATTTTATCTGCACAATAACTCTGAGAAGAAGATGTTTGTTATTATCCCCATGTTAAAACTGAGAAAATTGAAGAAGGCAAAGGTTTACTTACTTATCTAGGGTAAGGTTGATGGTAAATGTTTGAGTTCAAATTTGAACTCAAGTTTACTTGACTCCAGACCCAGCATTCTATCCACTGGGTCACTTAGCTACCTCCAGCAGGAGCAGTGGAATGAGATCAGAATGGAAGTCAATTAATCATTCCTCCAGTAACATTTATCAGGCCCCTGCCATGTGCCAAGCACTTTGCTAGGAACCGAGGATAAAAAAGAGCTTACTTTCTCTTCGGGCATGACAATATATACAGATATGTGCATACATGTAGATATTATGGACACACTCACACATAAACACATGTATATCTATAAGCCCATATAGTTATCATATATAATAGAATTTTTATCATTTAGAGATGTAAATTTTCCCTTAAGTATTGATTTGGTTGAAACCTATAAATTTTGATATGCTGTCTTGTTGTCACTATCTTCAATAAAACTACATTCTATACACACATATAAATATATACATGTACATCAAATACAATGTATATATCCAAATACAGTAAATATGTAATATATCCAAATACAATATAATTAGGAGGCTATGCAATAATAACTGAGGCAGCTAGATGGCATTGTGGATAGAGTGCCAGACCATCAGGAAGACCTGAGTTCAAATTTGACCTCACATTCTTACTAGCTATGTGACCTTGAGTAAATTATTTAATCATGTTTTCCTCAATTTCCTCATCTATAAAATGAGCTAGAAAAGGCAAGGAGAAGAGACTAGTATTTTGACCAAGAAAACCACAAAATGGGACACAAAGAATCAGATATGTCTGAAAAATGAGTACAAAGACACTAGTAGCAGGAAAAATAAAGGAAAGCCTCATGATAATGTCTTCCTTGAGCTGGGCTTCAAATTTTAAAATAATATTTTATTTTCCCCTATTACATATAAAATATTTTCAACTTTTATTTCTTTTAAGTTTTGATTTCTAAATTTTCTCCCTTCTTCTCACCTTCCCTCATTCTCTCCCTCCCTATCCTCCTACTTACCTAAGAAGGCAGACAATATGATATAGATTGTACATGTGCAATCATGTAAATCTTTTCCATATCAGTCATTTTGTGGAAAAGATCTCAAATGAAAAAACAAAGGAAAACAAAGAAAATGAAATATCATGTTTCAAACTGTATTCAGAATCCATTAAAAGTTTCTTGAATGGTAGATGACATTTTTCATCAAAAGTCTTGGGGATTGTCTTGGGTTACTTCATTGATGAAAATAATTAAGTCATTTACAGTTTTTGATCAAGAAATATTGATGTCACTGAATACTTCTTGTTCCCCTTACTTCATTTTGCATCAGTTCATGTAAGTCTTTACATATTTTTCTGAAATCATCCTTCTTAACATTTTTATATAAGAATAATGTTCTATCTCTAACATATGCCAAAACTTGTTTTGTTAGCCCACAATTCATGAACAACTCCTCAGTTTCCAATCTTTTGCAACCACAGAAAGAACTACAATAAATAATTTTACACAAATAGGTCCTTTTCCTTTTTTTAAAATCTCTTTAAGATACAGAGGTAGTAATTTTACTGATGGGTCCAAGGGTATACATAGTTTTAGATCGTAAATCTTTCAACAGTATATTAGCTAGAGAGGGTTAAGATGGCAGCATAAATGGAGCGCATCTTAAAATCTCCACACCCTTACACACCAAGATAAAAAACAATGTGCTTTGAGAAGAAAGAGGACCGAATCTAAGAACGGGAAAGAGCAGGGGGAACCCTACTGCACCACAACTAAAGAGGTACCCCAAGAAAAAGGCTTCAATACTTGAACTG
>NW_025368390.1:0-3421 GCF_016433145.1 Gracilinanus agilis | reverse complement strand
ATATATATATATATATATTTTCAAACAAGCTACAGGAAAGGAACAACTTTAAAGTAGAAGTAGATTAAGTGACTTCTAAAACATAAAGGATTTCAAATCTGTATCTCTAGATCTGACCCTCAGTACTGAACTCCAAACCTACATCTCCATGTAAATATAAATATTCCACCAAAATTAATGTATATAAAACAAGATACTTAATGATATTTGCCCAATCTTTCAGTCTTATCTCACATTAATTCCCCCTACACAATCTAGTTTCCAAATAAACCAGACTAATTAATTATTCCACTCTTATGCCAATAGTGAACTTTCTGATCTTCATGTTTTCATTCATACTGTTCCCTAAGTCTGAAGAGTGATCCCTTTCTTTTTGAATTACTGCCAGTCCTTTAAAACTCTACTCAAAAGCTACCTCCTCCTTTAGTTCTTCCATTATCTCACCTACTGATAGTGAAGCTCCTCCTTAAGCTCCTTACAGCAATTCAAAAGAATTTATCCTGTGTAACCTGGGGTTTAATCCTGATACATTTACATAAGTACTTCAGATTATTATATATTACAAGTTCTCATGCTATACATATATACATAATGCATTTAATGTGCATTATATATAACAAAACATCCTATACATGTGTTATAGTTTTATGTATACCTCTTACCCTGTAGATAACAAATTCCTTTTTCTCTCTCCTAACATAAGAAAAAGTTGAAAAGTTAGTCAAGATTTTTTCTTACAAACGCTTTCACCATCATTAACAATGGAGCTACTACATATGTGCTCTAATATTGAAATCCAGATGTGCCATATGAGGAAGTAGCAAGGCACTAAAGAAATCAAAGATGGGAAGACAAAATGAAGTAGATTAAATATGCAGAGAAAGTTCATGCCAAAGGAGACCCAATGTTGAGAGCATTAAGGTATCAGTTTTCAAGAAACCAAATAAGAAAAAAATTTAAAAAGGAGAACAGTGAAGCTTAGGGGGAAATCTCAGATAGTATTATCAGTCAAAAAATGGGGAATATAATCAATGAGATTCATACTTTCTCATCTCTACCAAAAAAAATCATGAGAATAATCTACACAAGAGGAACACTCAATTTTTCAAAAATGATTATCTATAGTAGAATATCCCTTTGCAGTGGCATAATTTACTGAACAGAGTAGGAAAACAAAGTCCCACTGGGTTTATTGGTTATGGATTTTTTAAAGTATTGATCACAGATGGCAAATCATTGTCTTCAACACTGTTCTCTAAAAGATGTGTCCTATGTATATTTTGACATCATGTAAGATATTTTGAAAATATAAAGGAGATAACTTTGACAATGATATAATTATAAACACCTACCTCAGTCAAAAGAAGATTTCCAGTGCATAATCAAAATGAAAGAAATCTCCTTATAGATAATGATTTCCTCCAGACAATCCAGATTATGTTGTACAAATTATATCAAGCCCAAGAACAATATAAATCTTCTAAGTGGCAACAATAGTTATGCAAAGGAGTTTGGGCCATACTATTCATATAAGAAAACAATATGAACAAAGAATATCAATTATCCATATTATAGAATTACAGTCAGATGAGCTGCTCTTCAGTTGGTCCATTATCATATTTATCTCTGATACTCTGTGCTCAAACTGTCAAAAAAAAAAAAGACCTCATCAAGGTTAGTAACTTCTACCAATATATGTATACTTAAGAAGCTAGCAGCTTGAAATATCTTCTTTAAATGAAGTAAATAAGCATTGATTGAATACCTACTCTGTGCTAAATATAGATATCTTATAAATCTGATCTCATTTGATGATCACAACATACCTGGGAGATAAAAGCTTTAATGTCTCTATTATACAGTTGAGGAAACTAAGGTTTATAAAGATTAAGTTGCCCAAGGCACCACAGCTAATGTCTGAGGTTTCATTTAATTCAGCTCTTCCTGACTCCAGAGCCATTGTTCTACTTACTACAACACCTACCTAACTCTCATTCTCTCTGGACAGCCTATAATTTGATTTGTCAATTTAAAATATCTCCCTACTCAATTATTGCAATTTGTACTTAAGAAAAATTAACTTAGTGGATAAGAGTTACTTGTCTACCTTGGCTGAGCAGATAAAAGCATATCACTATATTGAGCACAAGAACTTGGAATGGGCAACTAGGAAACATCTCTGATCAATGAAGAGAGCTCATCAAGAATTCTAATACTGAGTTCAGGCTTCATAAAACATTCATTGGGCAAAACGTCTGGGCTTCTTTCAGGCAACCAGATACTCTAATATATTGTTGTCTGTTTATATGTCATTATTTCATAGTAATCTTTTGCATACAAGTCACTATGGGATAAGGATGGAACATCAACTAGCTTTTCTCTATATTCAGCCTAGGCTGAATTTAAATTATCATCATAGCTGACTCCCCTTTCTTGTTAATGGACTTTCAAGTCAGAGTCAGATGCAATCACAATTCGTGAGATGCTAGTGGAGTACTTTGGAGCAGAACCAAGGAGAGGCAGAAGCACCACTATCTACTGCCCATTCCAACTCCATTAAATAGTGATGGAACTCACACAATCCCTAGAGAAAGGAGACCCTAGAGTACACACAGCTGTGGCTGCAAGTTTTCTCTGTTTATTGGACACATACTGAAATTAGTTGTTCTCTACACTGCTGATTCAAACTGACCTAAAGGATATACATCATAAATCAATCCTAAATTACTTTTAGATACTTTAATGTATCTATAATCACATCAGAGTGTATATTCCATCCTAAAGATACAGATGGCAACCCATACCTATTCATCCTGTGTGACTCATCTATATACCCTCTCAAGTTTGACAAAGTACATCTACCCACTCATCAGAGAGACCTTGTTTATTTTTTATCATAAAAACACCAATGGAAAAATGAGATTTTCATTAATTATTCCTCCATTTCACAATTCGACCAACTCATCTTTATTACTGATGTATCTTTGATGACATCCTTTACTGTGTTTGATGTTTTGTTTCCCACTTAACATCTACCATTTGTCAAGCAACACAAATTACATTAATTCTTAAATATCCTAGTTAAATTGCTGCCTTTCTACCTTGGTATAGAAAGGGTGATGTGACTACTCACAAAGCAGCTTCACCTGCTCCCCTGTGGTAAGACCGAAAACAAAAGGGAACCAATAAAATTTCTTCCTCTGGAAAGTAAGGTAGAACAACTGTATCAGAGGTTCTATAAAGACCTAACTTTATAGAATCACATTGGAAGGGGCACCTAACCTTCCCTTCTAAATATCTCTCTCTCTCTCTGTCTCTCTCTCTGTCTCTCTCTCTCTCTCTCTCTCTCTCTGTCTCTCTCTCTGTCTCTCTCTCTCTGTCTCTCTCTCTCTCTCTGTCTCTCTCTCTCTCTCTCTCTCTC
>NW_025368389.1:0-1769 GCF_016433145.1 Gracilinanus agilis | reverse complement strand
GGATCATCCACCATGATCAGGTGGGATTTATACCAGGAATGCAAGGATGGTTCAACATTAGGAAAACCATCCACATAATTGACCATATCAACAGTCTAACAAACAAAAATCACATGATTATCTCAATAGATGCTGAAAAAGCCTTTGACAAAATACAGCACCCATTCCTATTGAAAACAGTGGAAAGTATAGGAATAGAAAGACCTTTCCTATAAACAATAAACAGTATATACCTAAAACTATCAACAAGCATTATATGCAGTGGGGATAAATTAGAACCCTTCCCAGTAAGATCAAGAGTGAAACAAGGATGCCCATTATCTCCTCTATTATTTAACATTGTACTAGAAACACTAGCAGTAGCAATAAGAGAAGAAAAATAAATTGAGGGTATTAAAATAGGCAATGAGGAGACTAAGCTGTCACCCTTTGCAGATGATATGATGGTGTACTTAAAAAATCCTAGAGAATCAACTAGGAAGCTTGTAGAAATAATCAACAACTTTAGCAAAGTTGCATGATACAAAGTAAATGCACATAAATCATCAGCATTTCTATATATTTCCCACACATCACAGCAGCAGAAGGTAGAAAGAGAAACACCATTTAAAATCACCCTAAATAACATAAAATACTTAGGAATCTATCTACCAAAACAAACACAGGAATTATACGAAAACAACTACAAAACACTTTCCAAACAATTAAAACTAAATCTGAACAATTGGAAAAACATTGATTGCTCATGGGTAGGAAAAGCTAACATAATAAAAATGACCATTTTACCCAAATTAATTTACCTATTTAGTGCCATACCTATCAAACTACCAAAAAACTTTTTCACTGAATTAGGAAAAACTATAACAAATTTCATTTGGAATAGCAAAAGATCAAGAATATCAAGGGAAATAATGAAAAAAAACATGTGAAGGAAGCGGGCCTAGTAGTACCAGATATTAAACTATACTAGTAAAGCAGCAGTCATCAAAACAATATGGTAGGTTCCGGGTTAAGAGGCAGCTCTTAACCTCTCCTGACACACAAAACTCCTCAAGGGGACATAAAAACAAGTCCAGACGAACGGAGGAACCCCACAACAGGGCACAGCGTGGAAGGTACGTGGAATCGAGGCATTTCCATGCTATAAAGGGGTGACACAGCTCTCACTAAATCACGGGCTGAGCAAACAACCCCCACCCCCTCCACACACAACACCTATAGCGCCGAAGCGAGCTAAAAAGAAATAGAGCAAGTTTGGGGCACCCATCGAGTCATTGGCAGCTCCAGGGCCTGTTCCTGAGAGCAGAAAGATTTAGGACCCCAAAAAGCTAACAAACGCACACAAAATGTGAATGCGGGAGCAGGGCGCCGAGAGAGGACTCAGGGCGCAGAGCGCGGGCACAGAGAGCAGGCACGGGTGGAGGCGTGGGTAGAGGCAGACACAGCCACAAGCTAAAGCTCTGAAACCCTGAGTGGGGAACCAGTGCAGATGGGTATAAGACTGTGGAAACAGTGCCCTGAGACTTGTAAAGAAACCTCTGGCAGACGATCAAGCAAGGGGGTCCACCAGGGTGCTTGACCACGGATAGACCCTGAGTGCAAGGATAAACCTGAGAAGCTGCTGGGCTAATGATGGCTACCCAGTCTCAGGAAGTTCAGAAGAGAAAGATTAACAACAAGAAAAAGAAGTCTTTAACACTCGACAACTTTTACACAGAGAAAATCCAGACAACCAAGCAAACAGAGGAGGAGAACAAACAAGCATCCGA
>NW_025368388.1:0-3395 GCF_016433145.1 Gracilinanus agilis | reverse complement strand
AATAATAAAGACTGAGTATGACCCAAAGGTGAATTATGAGAAGATCCATCCTTCCATTCCTTTCTAGAAGTGGGAGGTCCAGTGGTATGAAACACTGCATACATTTTCAGACTTTCAATGTATGGATCATTTTTGCTGACTTTTTTCTCTTCTTCCTCTTTTCTATTTTTTCCTTTAAAAATATTCTTTGTTATGTGGGGTGACTGGGAGGAAAAATGAAGGAATGCTAGAATAAAGGTAAATTTTATTTTAGAAAACTTTTTTAAAAAAAGAATCTCTCAAGTAAAGAAGGCATGAAGGAAATTCAGACCACATTACTGGAAGGATTTCATGTAGACAGAAATTGAGTCCATCAAAGTATTAAAGGATACACAACAGAAACTGAGGCCCAGTATAGGTTACTGAGATAAAAGATGATATGATTTAAGCAATACTTAGGGGAAATGATTCTGTGTGCCAACTTGATTAGACAGAACAGTTAACGAGGAAACTAATGGAGACTCTTGGTTACTTCCACCTCTCTTCTATTCCTTCTCTGGCTCCTTCACTGACTCCTCATCTTTTCCCAAGTCACAAATGATGCTGTTTCTCGTGGTTTAACTCTAAGCTTTTTACATTTCTCTACATCACCTCCCTTAAATATTTCTGCCTGTTATCTCACTTGCAACCAACCATCTCTCTATATATGATGCCCAAATGTAAATCTGTGGCTCTGATCTCTCTCTGTTCCCACAACTCTTCTATCTCCTAGTCATTTCTAGTTAGACTTCTAGCTATTACTTCAAATTCATGATATCTAAAACTGAACTCATCGTCTTCTTCCCAAGCACTTGCTTAGTCCCATAATTTCCCTGTTTCTATTAATGATATAACCATTCTCTTCCAGTGTGACTTGATTCTGCCCTGATTTTTAAAGGAGTCTACGGTGAGAATTGTTTGCTTTTCTGTATTCTATATGACAGGTATTCTTGTCTTATTATGAAACCTGAATTCTAAAAAAGCAACCCCCTGAGGGAAGTCTCTGAACTCTGGGGATTGGGATCAGAGTTGAGTGAACCATGAGGAAGAGCCTTTGCATCTTCTATCTCCAAGTCTGTCCATTCTTGATAACTAAAATTCACTCCCTTCTCACCTCTGCCTCATAGAATATCATTTCCTTCTAGCCTTAGCTCAAGCATCATTTTCTACATGGAGCCTTTCCTGGCCCACTCCTGTACCAATTTTTGGTTTTGTATCTTTAGCATTTCATTCATAACTCCCTCCCAAAGAAGTGAACCTCCCTGAAAGCTTTAAGCAGAGACTGCATGAGCACTTGTCAGAGATGTTGTAGAGGGGGGATGAGGCTTTGGAAGAGGATCAGTCTAGAGGGCATCCAAGGCCCCTTCCAGTTCTAAGATTCCTGATTTTATGATCCTATGAATCAAAGTTTAGAAAGAGTATGAAACAATGGCTTATTTGTTCATGAATTCAAAAAAAAAGAAGCTACAAACTCTAAAGTTGATGTTAATTTTATGTATCTGTTTATATAGGCTTAATTAGACCTGGACCTATTGCCAGTACTGAGAGTGAGTAGGACATTGGACTCTCAGAAAAGGTTTGCCTCGGGGTACAAGAGGAACAAGCCAGTCAATATAAATAATAACTTCTTTAATAAATGGTCTACTGTAAAAGGACTAGGTCTGTTAGGATTCTTGTGAGCAGCCCCTAACCAATCCAGAGGAGTAATAGGGAAGATGTTGGGAGCCTGTTCCTTGATCCCACAAAGCCTCCAGATATGCCATACTATCAAAGAAATGGGAATGTGATAGAGGAGCAATCCAATGAGGCATACACAGCTTACTTAGAAAGCATTTCTCCTTCTAAACTTCAGTGTTTAGAAGACAAGAATCCTGTCTAATCCAAACCTTGCAATTCTCCTAATGTTGAGTATAGTGTTCTGCACACAGTAAGTGCTTAATAAATATTTATTGAATTGTATTGAAGCTCTTGAGCACAACTATTTTCAACAGTAGAAATGGTTCTCTCTGCATGGAAGATATGAATGGGGTTTTTTGTTCTTCCATTCAGGAAATGATCCCTTGGAACCAGAAGGCTAAGACCTGCCAAGTTCAGCTTCCTAAATTTTGTGGGAGAGAATGGCACCCCAAGGAATAGGAAGCACCCTCCAACAAGTTCATGTTTTAAGGAAAAGAGATCAGAATCTTCCCCCCTAACCTACTCCTGAAATTTCCTCTTTCTTTCAAATGAACAATATCCTTCCAGTCACCCAATTTTGCAACATTGGTATTATCCTCAACTCTTCACTCTCTCATATCCCACATCTTTAGTCAAATTTTCCAAATTTTGTCTTTTCTATTTCTATGATATCTCCCCTTCTCTCGATTCACAAAGCTACTTCCCTCGCTCAAGACTCCATCCCTTCTCACTGGGACCACTGCAATGGCCTCCTAATTAGTCTCCCCTCACACTAATTTGTCCTCCACACAGCTTCCAATAGGATTTTCAGTATACATTGAATCATGTGACTCTCCTACTCAGTAAATTCCAATTATGGGACTAAGCAAGTGCTTGGGAAGAAGACGATGAATTCAGTTTTAGATATCATGAATTTGAAGTAATAGCTAGAAGTCTAACTAGAAATGACTAGGAGATAGAAGAGTTGTGGGAACAGAGAGAGATCAGAGCCACAGATTTACATTTGGGCATCATGTATAGAGAGATGGTTGGTTGCAAGTGAGATAACAGGCAGAAATATTTAAGGGAGATGATGTAGAGAAATGTAAAAAGCTTAGAGTTAAACCACGAGAAACAGCATCATTTATGACTTGGGAAAAGATGAGGAGTCAGTGAAGGAGCCAGAGAAGGAATAGAAAGAGAGGTGGAAGTAACCAAGAGTCTCCATTAGTTTCCTCGTTAACTGTTCTGTCTAATCAAGTTGGCACACAGAATCATTCCCCCTAAGTATTGCTTAAATCATATCATCTTTTATCTCAGTAACCTATACTGGGCCTCAGTTTCTGTTGTGTATCCTTTAATACTTCGATGGACTCAATTTCCGTCTACATGAAATCCTTCCAGTAATGTGGTCTGAATTTCCTTCATGCCTTCTTTACTTGAGAGATTTTTTTTTAAAAAAGTTTTCTAAAATAACATTTACCTTTATTCTAGCATTCCTTCATTTTTCCCTCCCAGTCACCCCACATAACAAAGAATATTTTTAAAGGAAAAAATAGAAAAGAAGAAGAAGAGAAAAAAGTCAGCAAAAATGATCCATACATTGAAAGTCTGAAAATGTATGCAGTGTTTCATACCACTGGACCTCCCACTTCTAGAAAGGAATGGAAGGAGGGATCTTCTCATAATTCACCTTTGGGTCATACTCAGTCTTTATTATT
>NW_025368387.1:0-8158 GCF_016433145.1 Gracilinanus agilis | reverse complement strand
TCTCTCTGCCCCAAATTCCTAATCCATGACTCCAAATAGAATTTTAAAAATGATAATAATTGCTGATATTTTTACGGAATATCATTTGCTTAAAGAGTTGGAAGTTCAATGGGAATCTGGACTTGATTATTTTGTATATCAACATATTATGATGGATAGAAGGGAAAAGTAAAAGAACAAACATGTATTAAACACCTATTATATGCTAGGAGCTGGGCTAAATGCTTTGCAACTATCATCTCATTCGATCCTATATAACATTTGTGAGAAGTGGGTACTATTGTTATCCTCATCTCATAGTTGAGGAAACTTAATTGTCTAAAGTCAGGTCTTAATTCCTGATGCTAGTCCCAGTGTTCTATCCTTGATGTCATCTAGCTGTGTGTTATAGATCTGCACCTAGATGCAAGAAGACCTGGGTTCAAATCCTGTCAGAGGCGGTTGTATGTATATAGGTAGTTGTATGTTCCTAGACAACTACTTAACCTCTTTGAGCCTCAGTTTCCTGATCTGTAAAATGGAGATGATAATATCTTTAGTCTTCTCTGCCCATACTCATAGGATTATTGTGATATTCAAATAAGATAATGAACATAAACACTTTATACACTTTAAAGCATTGTGCAATTTATAAATATTAATTATTAATATAGTATCAGTCAAGAAGCAATATGGCACAGTTAATAGAAGGCTACCTCTGGAGTCCATGAGTCAAGGATTCAAGCCCTGCTTTTCACACATACTAGCTGTGGCAAATTGACATGGGCATGGTACCTTCAAGTTATAGAAGTATTTCAGGCAAACTGTAAGCAGGGAAATTCCTTTGTTCCCTTCTATCCCTGTGATTCCTAACCCGAAACATCTGATAACTCCTGTAAGACCATGAGAGAATTATCTTCTTTGGATTGTCCTTTAGATTTGAGACGGGCAGAGAGATACACCTTGATACCATCATGTTGTATCTTAGACATCCATCTGCCCTCTAAACTATGAGGGTCACCCCCTATGTCTTCAGGCAAACTTCCCACTCTGTGCTTCAGTGCATACCGCTCTAAATCATGTCTTCACTGAGGCCCAGAGTCACATCTTCACTGTTGTAAAGCATATAAAGACCCCAGACCTGATGTCAACTAGAGAGGCCAGCTTTCCATCTCTGCTGTTCCCCCTAGGAGGCAGTCTTCCACCTGTGCTGTCCTCCTGGTCAGATTCAACACTACCTTCTAAATTAATATATTTCTCTTTTTTATTTTTAAGCTAAGTTTCAGAGTCTTGCATGCTTCCAAAAGGTACCCTTCTTGAGCCCCGGGGGTTCACCTCAAGCCCCCCACTACAAAATGAACATGTGTAAAACACTTAACTTTCCAGGTCCTAGGCAAGTTTGTAAGATTATAGTTTACAGAAGAGTTGCCAAATATGTTTAGAAAATAATGTAATATATATAATGGCATGATATATTATAAAATGGATGAAATACATTATGAAATAGGGTCAGTTATATGTATATATATATGAATAATGGTTTAAATATATATATATAATTTATACAGCTACATATATTTAAATCATTATTTTTACTAAAAAGAAGTTAATCCATTGTTTCTGTTTAACACGATTCTATTAAGCTGTTAGTGTTACCAGTACCCTTTAAATTTAGTACCCTGAGTCAAAGCCTGACTTCCCCACTTTAGTTACCAAGGTCACACAGGCAATATGGGGCAGAGCCAGGAATCAAACCCAGATCCCTGCTTCTCTAGTTAGGGTTTTTTCCCCACTGTAATAAGCCATCAGTATTCTCCATTAGTTCTCACAAAGAGGGATATTCCATCCTCAGTTCAATTTGGTTTGGTTTGCTTACCTTTAAAATCTTTTTTTTCCATTTAATAATTTTTATTTTTTAGAAAAGTTAACATGCTTACATGATTCATGCTCTTACTTGGAAATAGGTCTTGATCAATTACCTTTAAAATCTTAAGAAAGACCCCATGAATGGGTTCTTGGGCGTGATTTCCGAAGTAACGGGCTACACTGCATGTGTCTAGCCCCAATCTAATTAAATAAGTGAGGCTCTCACAGTGGAGAAAATTTCATTTATTAGGTTAGAATGAAACATAAGGGAATTGGTAAGATGTGATCTTAAATTAACATACTTCCTCCAGCACCTGTGATGTGGTATTATCAGAATTAATTAAACTATCTCAAATACCAGGCTGGGTGTCAGTCTGGGATAACCGGATGCCTTAGCACTCTGAAAACCACAAGGCAAGGTTGGGTCTCCTAACAGCCTGAGCAGTCTCCCTCCCCAGCCCTCCCACTCCCACATCCTGATGGGTCTCACGATGGAGCCTTTGAAGCTTTTGTAGACGTTGTGAGGGAATCTATTGGGATGCATATAAACAAGTAAACCCGAGTTGCTCAAATGTTAATATTTTTTATAAATATTGCCAGGGACACCAATGATTGTCTGATGGAGTAATCCTGAAACCTCGGAGAGGTTTTTCCCTTTGCTTTTCCCTCCTCCCTGGGGGCTTGGATTCTGTTTAAGTTGCTTAGTGGAACAATAGCATTCTATCTTTTAAAGTTGTCTTTTCTCTTTGGTCCCTCCTCCTCCTCCTCCTCACATCCCAATCTGCTTGGGAAAGGCACTGTTGGCTGAATAAAAAGTGACCACAGTGTGTGCAGTGAGGAGATGTCAGGGGAGAAGGAGCTTTCCCTTTTTGGAGCCCCCTTCCCATTAGAAACGGGTTGGAATTCAGCTGAGCCACCAGATTGCATTGAATGTCTTTCTGATTTGTGAGAGGACTGATTGCCTTAAACGTCGAAGGCGCATGTCCTGACTTCAAGGTAGAGATACTGGCCCATCCAAGCTGGGCTTGGCACAGGTGCCTAAAATCTGGCTTTCTTTTGTGATGGTCACAAAGCTGACTTCCAAATAATTAATGAATGGAGCTGCATTTCATCCAGAAGAGAAGGAAGAAGAGAGAAAGGAATGGAGAAACCAAGTAAAGAAAGAGTTGCTTTCCCCTGTCCTTGGGATGGAGAAATGGACTGATTTAGGAAGTGAGGGGAGAGATAAAGGGACAGGCTTTCATGCAATTAGTATCCAAGGATTCAAGATTCATAAAAGGTTAGGCTAATACTCAGTAAGAAGTAGAAGTTCAAAATGATCAGGAAGGTCAGTGAGAGAAATTGAAAACCTCTCCCTGTGCCATCGTCTCCTTCTCTCTGTTTGATTTGTTAGTGGACTGATTGCCTTCAGCGTCACAGGGGCATGTCCTGACTTCAAGGTAGAGATACTGGCCCATCCAAGCTGGGCTTGGCACAGGTGCCTAAAATCTGGTTTTCTTTTGTGATGGTCACAAAGCTGACTTCCAAATAATTAATGAATGGAGCTGCATTTCATCCAGAAGAAGGAAGAAGAGAGAAAGGAATGGAGAAACCAAGTAAAGTGAGGGGAGGGATAAAGGAACAAACAGGCTTTTATGCAGTTAGAATCCAAAGATTCAAGTGTCATAAAAAAGGTTAGGCTAATACTCGGTAAGCAGTAGAAGTTCAAAAAGATCAGGGAGGTCAGTGAGAGAAATTGAAAACTTTTCCTTGTGCCATCGTCTCCATCTCAGTCTTTCTCTGTCTATTTCTGTTTCTCTCTGTGTCTCTATTTCTGTCTCTTCCACCTTCCCTCTTTTTTTCTTTTTGCCTCTCCTCCCTACATTGCCACCTTCACATATACAAAATGTGATCACTTATTACTTGTCAAGGCCATTGATGGCATGGCTGATTTTGATAACGGTGAAGTGATCATTTTCAAAAGAGATCTTCCAAGGAGATGATCTGTTTAAAACCCCAGAAACAATAGGACCTTCTTTACTGTGAAAGGTTTTGCTGTGTTCCATCTTTTCAGCCTTATTCACCTGCTTCTCATGCTCAATCATGCTACCTCTGAAGGCCTGAGGTACATTACCTTTGAAAGAAATAAGGTAGTTTCTCTGGGTAATTCTCTACACCAAATGGAATTTCACTGGGTCCCAAATGTGTCCATTGCATGTTAATTTTTGTACTGGCCAGCCCAAAGCTTCTCCCTGTGGAGGGAAAATGCAGGGGAAGAAGTCTGCAATAATCATACTTGACTTGATCTACTTCCTCTATCAAAATAACCGCTGGCATTCATAGTGGGCTTTTCATTTGAGCCTCAACCCTGAAGGTATTCTTATCCCCATTTTACAGATGAAGAAGCTAAGAAGCCAAAAAAACCTTAGATAAATGCCCAAGGTGACTCAATTAGTCGATATTCCAATTCAGATTTTCTGTTTAAAATCAAGGCTTTTCCACTTCAAATAATGTATCTATTCTGGGTCCTTTTCTACTACAGTCTCTTCTATCTTTGGATATGCTAATCTGAGTTAGGGATTAGTTATGATTAATTGATCAGGGTGCTTGTTGGGTGACTTTGGGCAAATCACTTAACCACTGCCTCAGTTTCCTCTCTATAAAATGGGGATAATAAGGTTGTGAAGATCAAGTGAGATATTTAAAAAAGTGGTTTGTAAAGCTTAAAGCACTATATAAATGCTAGCTATTAATATTCAAAATTTTTAGTGGCTTTCAGAAGACATGATTCCTAATTCTCAAGGACTCAAGTACCAGGGCAGCCCAAGAAGGGACACTGACCTTGATGTTAAAGTACCCAGGCTTTTAGCATCATCAGATTTAGAGCTGGAAGAGATGTTAGAAATCATCTCATACAGGAGGAAATCAAGGCTTAAAGAAGTTATCTAATGGACTAAAATAACACTCATGGTAGAAACAGAGGCATAGTGCTATTCCAGGTTCTCTGATCCCTAGATCTATGCTCTTGCCATTATTCTACATTGTTTCCCTTCCAAGTCATGTACTATCTATATAAACCTGGAAAATTCTTTCTTCTGGTGGATTTTGAGGCAAAGGTTCTGGGTTCAAATGTTGGTTTTTATGCTTACTACCTATATTACCTTGGGAAAATTTCACTTATCCCCTCTCTATCTTTGTTTACCTATAAAATGAGAGGGTGAGACTAAATGTATTGAGATTCCTTTGACTGTTAAGTATATGGTCCGGGATGGGGGTGATAGTTTAGGTTTAGGAAGATTTTTGGCCCAACTCTCATTCTATTGATTTGATTTCCATCTTCTGTGTTCATACCTTGAGTGGCACTAAAGAGACAAAGGATAGATTTGGAGATTCCAGAACACTTAGAATATTTCTGACAATAGCCTTTAGTGGGAATGATTAGGAAGCAAAGATATTAGTTATTCTAGTTGTGCACTTAAATGCTCAGACTTTGCACTCTTTTGACAGGCACTTATTGTCTAAATGGTACTAGGATGTCCCCGTTGCCATCTATAGGGTCTTTCCTAAATAGACTTTGAGTGTGTCTGTTAGGAAGGGCATCAGAAGGCAAAAAATGACCAGACTTTCATCACAATGGACCTTGCTTGTTCCGTCATTAAATCAACATTTGCCAAGTACTTGCTATATGTAATGGGAAAATGACCAGAAAGACTTAAAGCTACTTAATCACAAACTGTTTGAGAAAAGGGTTCCTGTGTCTTATGCTTACTGAATACTCTAGCGCTGGACTCTGCATCCAGTAGGCATTCAGTACATCTTCGCTGAATTGCATTGAATTCCACTGTACCAGAGTACACTAAATACATATATTATATACATACATATATATATATAATGTATATATATATATATGTGCCACCTAGCTGCCTATATTATATATAGATTTTATATGTAGTTAGATTTTAGACATATAATTCAATTATTTGTATGTGTATTTATATCTATCATATGTATTTATGTATGTATGTATGTACATACTATCTGTCTGTGTCTATCTGTCTCTTTGTCTGTCTGGCTGTCTGTGTCTATCTGTTTCTTCCTTTTTGTCTATTTGTCTCTCTATCTCTGTCTGTCTGTCTGTCGGTCTGTCTGTCTTTTTGTCTTGCCTGTGTCTATCTATTTGTCTCCTTGTCTATCTGTCTGTCTGTATAGCTATCTGTCTCTTCATCTATCTATGTCTGTGTTTCTCTGTCTGTTTGCCTGTCTGTCTGTTTACCTATCTGTCTGTCTGTCTATTTACCTATCTGTCTATGTATATATGTCTCTCTACCTATATATGTCTGTCTACCTAGCTGCCTCTTTATCTTATCTGGCTGTCTGTGTCTGTCTCCTTGTCTATCTGTCTCTCTGTCTGTCTGTCTATCTCTCTGTCTGTCTATCTGTCTATCTATTTCATAGTGTATAGAATGCTGGGCCTGGAGTCAGCAAGACCTGATTCCAGACATTCATTAGTTGTGTAATTCTGGGCAAGTCCGTTAACTCTTGCCTCAGTTTCCTCATCTGTAAAATTAGAATAATAATAATAGCACCTACTTCCCAGGGTTGTTGTCAGGATGAAATAAGGTAATAACCTAAAAGTACTTATCCTTCCACCATTCCAGGTAGATTTTGAGATTATCATAAAATCTTACAGCTGGAAGAATTGTGAAAGGTCATTTGGTCTAATATCTCATTTAGGACATGAAGAAACAGTCTGCGGGGATTCAATGACTTGCCCAAGGTCATATAGTTCCTGAGTGGCAGAGCTGGGACTAAAACCTGTTTCTTTTAACTACAGCTCTTTCTACATCATTATGCTGATGCAATTGAAGGCAAAATCCCTTTCCTTTTCATTTCCTTTTGACCCTACTGGAATGGGCACCGAGTATCTGACTTTGAGAAGGATTAGATTTGCCCTCATTTTAAGAAAAACAGGAAAAAAGGTAGACAAAATATAGATGTAAATATTCATTTAATAAATATGCATGTCAATTAAATATACATTTATTTTAAATACACGTGTTAATTATACATGTTACATCAGATCACAATTAAGTCAACAGAAAGTGATGATTTGCATATAATCAGGCTTGTATATTAATCAGTTGTCAATCTCAAATGCCATTTCTCCTCAGATGGAGTTCTCCATTGAGAGGCATGGCAAAGACCTGAGATTCGAAGCAAGCCACCAACTTGTTTGAACTTGTATTCTGCTCTTACTTGTTTTCTATTGTCAGGCCCCCTGGGATCCCATTTTTACTTCTCGGGGGAGCTCTGGGGAGTCCTGTCTTTTTCCTCTCCTTTTCATTTTTACCAGGGGAAAACCTTTTGAAGGAGGGAAAAGTTTCTTTTTGCCTGCAGGCAAATGTCTCTGAAGCTCTTCGCTGTTTATTCTGAGCCAGTTTTAGACAGGGCCCATGGCTAAGGAGGTAGTTAACCCACATTGAAGGGAACTCTGTAGTTCATAGACGATGAATCCCAGTCATTGGAGGTTTGATTTAGAAGATGTCTTAGAGATCAGCTAGTCCAATCATCTCATTTCACAGAGGAAGAAATCTGTTTCTTTGTTTCTCTTGGGTTTAGTAGCACAGTGCTTGGCACATTCTAAGTGGTTAATAAATGTTTATTAATTGACTGATTCTTGACTAGCTGTCCAGTGCACTTATGATTCCCAAACAAGAAAAAGACATCAGAGATGAGGTAGAATACCAAGAGATGAAGTGACGTGGAGTTAGGCAGATCTCAGTTTAAATACTGCCTCGGACCCTTAGCTATTAGCCCTAGGTAACTTGCTTAAACTCTATATGCCTTAGTTTTCCTCCTCTATAAAATGGGAGATTGGATTAGATGACTTCTAAAATCCCTTTCAGCTCTAAATCTATGATCTTGTGATCAGATATGTTTGCTCAGCCTTGGAATGTCCCTCTCCCTTGAATCCAAATTTTACCTGTCCTTCAAAGCCTAACTCAATTCTCCTTCTTCCACCAAATCTTCTTTAATTATTTTATTTCATAAGATTTGTTTCTTGGAGACAACATGACACATTGGAATAAAAAAAGTATTTGGAATGGGAGGACATGGATTCAAATCCTGACCCTGCCATTTCTTTTCTTTGTGATGTTGATCAAGTTTCTTCATTTCTCCAGGTCTTAGTTTCCTGTGCTATCTTATTCTATGGGATTCTTATTCACATCATTCCACAAATTTTCTAAAGAATATCTAGCCATTGCATTGGAGGTCTTCCTTTAGGCCAATCATTCTTTTTTTTTTTTTTTTTTTTTTTTTTTTTTTTTTT
>NW_025368386.1:0-11593 GCF_016433145.1 Gracilinanus agilis | reverse complement strand
CTTATCAGTTCATTTGATTTCTGAGCCTCACTTTCCAATTGCAAGATTCTACCTTTTAAACTGTTATTTTCTTGCCAGATCTCTTCCATTTTCCTCAGAATCTCAGTTTTGAACTCTTCCATAGCTTGTGAGGAGTTTTCCTTATTTGAGGAGCGTCCGGATGCTTGTTTGTTCTCCTCCTCTGTTTGCTCGGTTGTCTGGATTTTCTCTGTGTAAAAGCTGTCGAGTGTTAAAGACTTCTTCTTTTTGTTATTATTCTTTCTCTTCTGAACCTCCTGATGCTGAGTAGCCATCATTAGCCCAGCAGCTTCTCAGCTTTATCCTCGGGCTCAGTGTCTGTTCCCAATCTATTGGCTCCTGAGGTCTGAATTCTGGTTTTTTCCAAGGTCAAGCCCCCTGGTGGGCCCTCTTGCTTGATCCTCTGCTGGAGGTTTCTTTACAAGTCTCAGGGTGCTGCTTCCACAGTCGTATACCCGTCTGCACTGGTTCCCCACTTAGGCTTAGTTCTGCCTCCACCCACGCCTCTACTCAGCCGGCACTCTGCGCGCCCAGCGTCCTGCTCCGGGGCGCGCGCTCAGATTTCGCGTGCTTTTTTTGACTTAATGGGGTCCTAAGTCTTGCTGCTGTCAGGAACAGGTCCCGGAGCTGCTGATGACTCGATGGGTGCCCCAAACTTGCTCTATTTCTTTTTAGCTGGGTTCGGAGCTATAGGTGAGTGTGGAGGGGGTGGGGGTGGGGTGGTTGCTCAGCTCGCGATTGAGTGAGTGAGAGCCCTTTTTAGCTTGGAAATGTCTCGATTCCACGTACCTTCCACGCTGTGCCCTGTTGTGGGGTTCCTCCGTTCGTCTGGACTTGTTTTTATGTCCCCTTGAGGAGTTTTGTATGTTTCGGTCAGGAGAAGTTAAGAGCTGCTTCTTACTCTGCCGCCATCTTAACCCGGAAGCGATTCTCTAGGATTTTTTATGTAGACCATCATATCATCTGCAAAGAGTGACGTATTAGTCTCCTCATTGCCTATTTTGATGTCTTCAATTTCTTTTTCTTCTTTAATTGCTACTGCTAGTATTTCTAGTACAATGTTAAATAAAAGAGGAGATAATGGGCAACCTTGTTTCACTACTGACCTTATTGGCAAGGCTTTTATCCCCATTGCATATGATGCTTGTTAATGGCTTTAGGTATATAGTGTTTATTATTTTTAGGAAAGGTCCTTCTCTTCCTATACTTTTCAGGGTTTTCAATAGGAATGGGTGCTGTATTTTATAAAAGGCTTTTTCAGCATCTATTGAGATAATCATGTGATTTTCATTTGTTAAATTGTTGATATTGTGAATTATGTGGATAGTTTTCCTAATGTTGAACCATCCTTGCATTCCTGGTATAAATCCCACCTGATCATGTTGGATGATAATCTTAATTACTTGCTGAAGTCCCTTTGCTATTATTCTATTTAACATTTTTGCATCTATGTTCATTAGGGAGATTGGTCTATAGTTTTCTTTCTCTGTTTTTGGTCTACCTGGCTTTGGAATCAGTACCATATTT
Organism: Gracilinanus agilis; assembly: GCF_016433145.1. Taxonomy (NCBI): domain Eukaryota; kingdom Metazoa; phylum Chordata; class Mammalia; order Didelphimorphia; family Didelphidae; genus Gracilinanus; species Gracilinanus agilis. The sequence continues at coordinate 10,048 of NW_025368386.1, read as the reverse complement.
GTGTCATAAAAGGAATTTGGTAGGACTCCTTCTGAGCTTATCATATCAAATAATTTGTGTAGTATTGGGATTAGTTGCTCTTTGAATGTCTGATAGAATTCACTTGTGCATCCATCAGGCCCTGGTGATTTTTTCCTTAGGGAGTTCTATGATGGCTTATTCAGTTTCTTTTTTTTGATATAGGATTATTTAAGTATTTTATTTCTTCTGCTATTAATCTAGGCAATTTATATTTTTGTAAATATTCATCCATATCTCCTAGATTGCTATATTTATTGCCATATAATTGGGCAAAATAGTTTTTAATGATTGCCTTAATTTCCCCTTTATTAGAGGTGAGGTCTCCCTTTTCATCTTTGATACTGTCAATTTGGTTTTCTTCTTTCCTTTTTTTTTTATTAGATTGACCAGTACTTTGTCTATTTTATCTGTTTTTTTTCAAAATACCAGCTTCTAGTCTTATATATTAATTCAATAGTTCTTTTACTTTCAATTTTATTGATTTCTCCCTTGATTTTTAGTATTTCTAATTTAGTTTTCATCTGGGGATTTTTAATTTGCTTGCTTTCTAATTTTTTAATTTGTACACCCAATTTATTAATCTCTGCCCTCCCTAATTTTTTTTCTATATGCACTCAAGGATATAAATTTCCCCCTGAGTACTGCCTTGGCTGCATCATACAGAGTTGGTAGGATGTCTCTTCATTGTCATTCTCTTCAATGAAATTGTTGATTATTTCTGTGATTTCTTCTTTGACTAGCTGGTTTTGGAGAATCATATTATTTAATTTCCAATTAGTTTTTGATATGCCTGTCCAGGTATCCTTATTAATTATTATTTTTATTGCATTATGGTCTGAGAAGGTTACATTTATTATTTCTGGTATTTTGTATTTTTTTGCAATATTTCTATGCCCTATTACATGGTCAATCTTTGTGAATGTACCATGTGCTGCTGACAAGAAGGTGTATTCCTTTTTTGTTCCTATTTATTTTTCTCCATATACCTGTTAAATCTAATTTTTCTAGGACTTCATTCATTTCTCTTACCACTTTCTCATTTATTTTTTGGTTTGATTTATCTAAATCTGAAAGAGGAATATTTAGATCTCCTACTAGTTTGGTTTTACTATCTATTTCCTTCTTTAGATCTGCCAGTTTCTCCTTTATGAATCTGGTTGCTATGCCATTTGGTGCTTACATATTGAGCACAATTATTTCCTCTGTGTCTATACTGCCTTTAATCAGGAGGTAATGACCTTCCCTGTCTTTTTTAATCTTACGTATTTTTACTTTGACTTTGTCAGAAATCATAATTGCCACTCCTGACTTCTTTTGCTCATTTGATGCCCAAAAGATTTTGCTCAAGCCCTGAACCTTAAACGTGTGTATGTCCACCCCCCTCATATGTGTTTCTTGTAGACAACATATGGTAGGATTTTGGTTTCTAATCCACTCTGCTATTTGCTTCTACCCCTTCTTCTTACACTATTTCCTTTTAAACCAGTGGTTTGCTTTATGCCAGTAACCCTTGTCCCCTTCCTTGATTTACTTCCCTTTCTATACCCTCCCTTATTATTTCCTTTTTTTATTTTTAAGGCCTAATGAATTCCCTATCCCTTTTTCTCCCCTCCCATTTTTGACCTCCCCACTCTCCTGCTCCCATTCGTTTATCATTTCTGACTTACTCAGTAGGGTTAGATAGAGTTTTATATCTCAATGGTTAATGCTACTCTTCCCTCTCAGGATTAATTACACTGAGAATAAGGTTTAATCATTACCTTTTTTTTTAACCCTTGTACTTCGGTGTATTTTCTCATAGGTGGAAGAGTGGTAAGGGTGGTCAATGGGGGTCAAGTGACTTGCCCAGGGTCACACAGCTGGGAAGTGGCTGAGGCCGGGTTTGAACCTAGGACCTCCTGTCTCTAGGCCTGACTCTCACTCCACTGAGCTACCCAGCTGCCCCCTAATCATTACCTCTTAATGCTTTCTTCCTCTCGTTCTTATAATAGTATTCATCTATTTCCCTTCCCATGCCCTCTTTATGTGTAATAGAATATCTTATTTTTCTTATTCATTCAAGTTTCTCTTGGTGTCCTCTACTATTCACCTCCCTCATCTAATTACTATAATAGTGAATACTATAATAGTGACTAGAGTTCCTTACAAAAATTATACATGATATTTATCCATATAGGAATATCAATAATTAGATCATATTGGAGCCCTTAAATAGGCAAATTAAAAAAAATATGGGTTTTCTTTCTTTCCCCTCTGTTTCTTCTTTACCTTTTCATGTTTCTCTTGATTTTTGTGGTTGGGTATGGAACTTTCCATTTAGTCCTTGCCTTTTTTGTGTAAATACTTGGACATCTTCTATCTTGTTGAATGCCCAAACTTTCCCCTGGAAGTATATAGTCAGTTGTGATGGGTAGATGATCCTTGGTTATAGACCCAGTTCTCTTGCCTTTCTGAATATCATATTCCAAGACTTGCGGTCTTTTAGTGTGGAGGCTTCCTGATCTGGTGTGTTCCTGATTGATACACCTTGATATCTGAATTGTCTCTTTCTGGCTTCTTGTAAATTTTTTCTTTTACTTGGAAGCTCTTGAATTTGGCTATTATATTCCTAGGGGTTGTCTTTTCAGGGTCTAGGGTAGAGGGTGATCTATGGATCCTTTCAATGTCTATATTGCCCTCTTGTTGTAGAACTTCAGGGCCATTTTGCTGAATAATTTCTTTTAGTATGGAGTCCAGGTTTCTATTAATTTCTACTTTTTCAGGAAGACCAATGATTCTCAGATTGTCTCTCCTAGACCTCTTTTCTTGGTCTGTCATTTTCTCATTGAGATATTTCATGTTTCCTTCTATTTTATCAGTCTTTTGACTTTGCTTTATTTGTTCTTGCTGTCTTGAGAGATCATTAGCTTCTAATTGCTCAATTCTCGCCTTTAGGGACTGCTTTTCCTTTTCAATCTGGTCATTTCTTGTGTTCAATTTGCTTATCAGTTCATTTGATTTCTGAGTCTCACTTTCCAATTGCAAAATTCTGCCTTTTAAACTGTTATTTTCTTGCCAGATCTCTTCTGTCTTTCTCATCATCTCAGATTTGAACTCTTCAATAGCTTGTGGCCAGTTTTTCATTATTTTTGAAGGTTTGGATATGATTACTTGTTTGTTCTTTTCTGCTGTTTGTTCTGTTGTCTGGATTTTATCTGTGTAAAAGTTGTCAAGTGTTACAGATTTCTTCTTGATGTCTTTCTCTTTTGGGGTTCTTGTCTCTGGCTTGCCATTGTTAGTCCTGTGCCCTTTAAGGTTTATCCTCATACTTAGGGTCTGTCTGAGCTCTTTAGGCTCCTGAGGTCTCAGGTCTAGTTGTTCTTAGGGTCAAGCCTCCTTGTGGTCCCCTTGCTTATTCCTCTGCCTGAGACTCCTTTAACAGTGTCAGTGTTCTTCTTTCACAGTTGTGCACCCCACTGCACTGGGTCCTCACTCAAGGTCCTTGCCTGAGCTCAAGATCCAAGTCCTTGCCTGCTCTCAGGATTCGTGTCTGAGCTTGTATCCTCACCCTCACTTGTGCCTGCACTCAGGGTCTGTGTTCAAAGCCCACGCATTCTTTAGCCTCTTGGGGGTCTTAAGTCTTGCTACTATCAGGAGCAAGCCCTGGTGACCCCAGGTAGCTGCCAAGGACTTAATGCGTGCCCCAAACTTGCTCTAACTCTTGTGGACTGGCTTTGGCACTGTAGGTGGTGTGGGGTGGCGAAGGGGTTTGCTCAGCTCACATTTTAGTTAGTGCTGTTTCAACCCTTTATAGCATGGAAATGCCCTGATTCCAAGTATCTCAAATGCTGCGCCCTGTTGTGGGGTCCCTTCGCTCCTCTGGATTTATTTTTTTTGTCTTCTTGAGGAGTCCTATATGTTTCATTTAGGAGAGGTTAAGCAGCTGCTTTTTACTCTGCCACCATCTTAACCAGGAAATACCCTCCAATTGGTTTTTGATTTGCCTGTCCAGGTGCCCTTAGTAATTATTATTTTTATTGCATTATGATCTGAGAAGGTTACATTTATTATTTCTGCTCATTTGCATTTGTTTGCAATGTTATTACATTATTACATTATTACATGGTCAAGCTTTGTGAATGTACCATGTGCAGCTGATATTATTTACTATTTTTGAGGTGATATTGAACCCAATCTTACATTATTTTCTCCTGTGTCTTATGCTCTAACCTGGCAATAACCTTGGCTCAAACAATAGTTTGATTCCTTAAGAAGGAGACAAATATTTTGTTGAATGAGGTAGTTTTGGGGGCTGTTTTGATCTTCTTGTTGTTTTCTCTAAGAGACATTGAGTTAAAGCCTTATGTCCATTTCCTATTTTTCAGAGTAGAGAGATAGGAACAACTATAATTGCATATCTTGTTTTCTCATCTTCATCCTTCCTTCTAATGTTATGGTCAATTGGACTTTGTTCTAATTTAACAATTATATGACTACAGGATGACAGTTTATCATTTACTGTCTGTTGAGACTGAGTCAGTTTCCAATTTTGTGTTAGTGTTCAGTGCTTCCAGGCCACGTACCTTTCTCTTCAATATAAATTTGAATCTATCTTCTGCTACTATGGACCTGTGTGATTTTGGGCAAGTCTTTTAAATTCTCTGAACCTCTGTTTCTTCAACTCATATAGTTGGACTCAAAACAACTCAAATCATAAAGTAGGACTGACTATATATCTAAAGCCCTCCTGTTTCTTCTCTTGTAGTAGAAGAATAAAACTTTTGAACTGACTAATGGATGATTCTTCAGAACAGATTTACAAATCAGCACTTAAGTGATGAATTTTCTAATAGTTAAAAAATAATTTTGTGAACACTTTCCTTACTTATGTTTAATATAACTTTTCATCAGAATATGTTTAATCAAGAGTTGAAATTGCTACATTTAAGTAGCAATTATTCTACTACTCTTGGTAGTACCTTCTAATAAATAGGAAATAGGGTATGGGACTAGACTAAGATTTAGGAGACCTATGTTCAAGCCCTGAGTGTCACTTATAAGCTGTATGATCATAAGCAAGGCATTTGAATCCTGAGCCTCAATTTCCTCACCCACAAAATGAGGACACTAACATCTTCATTCTCTCTACCTTGCCAAGTTGTTTTGATTAAAGTACTTTATAAATGTTCAAGTGCAACAGAAATATGAATTATTATTCCTGAGCTAAGTACAATAACTTCAATACATCTTCACTTCATGCTTTAAGAAGTTTTAAAGTAATTGCTATTTAAATATGGCTATATGGCTTACAAAAAATTTCACATACATTATCTCAGTTTATCTTCACAACTGGTGGGTTAAAGAAGATTTGTCAATCATGGATTTAAAACTGGAAAGGACACTAGGAATCAGTGTTAAATATCCTACTTTTACAGAGAAGGGACTTGATACCTAGAAAGAAGTATCACAAGTTAGTAGGCAGGATTTTGTTTCTTAACCTAATAATATTCCTGCTATACCAGAATTTGAACTCAGACCTACAATGTGGGAGATTGGATTTAAACCACTTGAGTAAAATACAAGGGGAAGCTAGGTGGCATAGTGGATCAAGTGTGGGGCCTGGAGTCAAAAAGCCTTTTCTTTCTTAGTTTAAATCCTACAACAGATATTTATTAGTTATGTGAACCTGGGAAAGTCACTTAAACCTGCTCCCTCAGTTTCTCACTTGGAAAATGAACTGGAAAATAAAATGGCAAACCATTTTTTTATCTTTGCCAAGAAATCCCCAAATGGGGTCACAAAAAAGTCAGTCAAAACTGAAATGACTGAACAACAACATAAAATTAAAAGTCCAGAGTATATGAACTGAGAAATGCATAAAGGAAATGCATTTCCTTTAGGAATTTTTGTTTGTTTGTTTGTTTTTATATGTTCATTTTTTAACAATCGAAAGAAATTATTTGATATGTTAATTAGATCATGGGAATGGCCCCCACCCCCATGTCACAACAGAAAATGTATATATTTACCTTGTGAGGCCAACATCATTCCATGAGCTAAAATATCAAGGAGACAGCAATATTGGCTTTTAGAGTCAAGGGTTCAGTCCAACCAGGGAAGAATGTCAGTTCTAAGCTTTCTGAAGTTAGGAAATAGCCCTGAGGCATGAGATGTCATTACTAACATTCTATCAAATAGAAGGACTATCTGTCTTGTCCATCATTTGACTGGGTCAGTTTCATAATCTTGGAGGTTAGTTATTTTTAATTTGTTGTTCTTCTCTAATCTGCTCCTCCTTATCTCCCGTAGGAGGAATTGCTCAGGGCTGCAATCACAGCCTACAGCTATAATGAGCCTTGGCTCTAAAACTCCCAAAGCCCTTGGCAGTAACTTTCCTTGGAAAATGTAATCATCATGGCATGTAGATAGCCTTGGGCTATTTTGGTAATGGAGCCAACAGCTGCTGAACATGATGGCAAACCCCCAGAAAAACAATGCACTGTTTTCTGCCTTTATAAGACCCTGTTTGTTACATCAGTATAAAATAGGCATTCTTCCCCTAGGGCAACTGTTTCCCAATGAAATAGATTTGCAGAACAGTCAGTAGATCTCAAGTCATTCTTTTTATGATGCTCTTTAACTCAGAATACAGAAGACATAGATAGTTTTTATTTATGTGCCATCGATCAGACTGATGGGGAAATTTTGGCTTTGAGTTACACTTTTAGTTACCAGGAAAGATCAGGAAGACACTTTAAATGGAAAAGTATAGGAATGTTCCTAAGGATATACTTAAGCCCCTGGGTCAGAATTTGTCAATCAGTCAATGAATAATAATATCTTAAGCACTTATCCTATGCCAAGTAATGAACTAGATATGGATCCAAAAAAAAATCAAACAGTTTCTAACCTAAGAGTTTATATTCTATCTGAGGAGACAACACACACATTTATAAACATAAACACACTCAAAATTATAACATAAAGAATAAATAAAGGGTGATTAAGGCAGAGTGGTACTAGAGATTGAGGGGAATCCATGAAAGATATCATGCTGTAAGGAGATGGTGCTTGAGCTACACCTTGAAGGAAGGAAGGGATTCCATGAGGCATAGGTGAGGAAGGGAATTCTAGGCATGCTGTACCATCAGTACAGAGCCATTGAGATATGGTGAGATAGGGTATGGAATGTCATGTGTGAGGAATAGGCTTGGTCACAAAATTTTGGGGAGGGAAGTAAAGTATGATAAAGCTAGAGTTAGTTTAGGAAGGTTTTAAAAATAAACAGAAGAATTTATATTTGATTCTAGAGCTACAGAAGTTTATTGAGGAGTGGGGTGGCATGGTCAGATCTGAACTTAAAAAAAATCATTTCAGATGTTGGGTAGAGATTAAATTTGAGAAGAGAGACACTTGAGGCAGGAAGACACAATAGGAATCTGCTACAATAGTCCAACCGAGAAGAAATGAGAGCCTCAATTAAAGCCATGGCTATGTAAGTGAAGATAAAGAATAATTTGATACAAAGCATGTTTTGGAGGTAGAAAGGGCAAAATTTGTCAATTGATTGGATAGATAGGTTGAGGGAGAGTGAGAAGGCCAGGCTATAAACTTGGGTAACTCCAAAAAGTTTGTTATGCCCTTAACAGAAAATGGGGAGAGGGTTTTGAAATAAAAATAATGATTTTTGTTTCATAAATGTTGAATTTAAGGTGTTTGCAGAACATCTAGTTTGAAATGTATTATAATAGTTGATGATAGGAATTAGCAGGTGAAGTTATAAAGTTTCCACATCAGAGAAGATGACCACCAACAAAAGGAAGAATAAGGTCACTGTTTATAATTTTATTGTCCCTTTTGTGTGTGTGTTTTATCTTTCCTTGGTTCCAACATTAGAGCTATATTTATATCATGAAGGAATTCTGGTAAGAAGTTTTCTTTTTTAATACTTGAGAATAATTTGTGAAGTATGGATATCAGCTCTCCTTTAAAAATTTGATAGAATTCTCCTGTGAATACAGCAGGACAAGGAGAATTTCTTTGACAGTTTTCCTTTATAAGTGGACTATTTCCCTTTTGAAGACCAAATTATTTAAGATATATATCAGGTCTTATTAGAATATTAATGTGTGTATATTTATGTTATATGTTCTGATTATTTTTAAAATTTCTTCTGTTTTGATTTCATTTAGTTCATTTGCTGTTTTATCGATTTGATAATTCTTTCTTCTTTTTAATTAGATTAGCTAAAAATTAATCAATTTTATATCTTTTCAAAAAATCTACTCTTAGCTTTATTTATCTAATTGTATGCATTTTTGTTTCTAACACACAGTATTTTCTAATTGTTAAAAAACTTTTTTATTCATTTCAAGATTACTTATTGGTATTGGTTTTCCAATTTTAATGCATATTCAATGAATTAATCCTCCCTTTTTCTATTTTGCTAATATATATTCATAATTATATGATCTCCCTACTGAGAGCTGCTTTAGTTATATCCTAAAAATATTAATATGCTATTTCATCATAGTCATTTTTTGCATAAGTATTGATTTTTATATGTATATTCTTTGATATACTCACTATTTAAAATTTCATTTTTTCTCCATTTGAGTATTTTTTTGTGATCCCTGGACTAATTTCTATTCTTTTTTAGTTATATTTTGAAATGGTTGTATTTACTATTTCTGCCTTTTAAAATTTATTGGCCATATATTTGTATCCTAGCAAATAGTTCGTTTTTATAAATTTTCCATGTGATGTGTATCTATATCTATATCTATATCTATCTATAAATGCATATTTGGGACTACAAAGAGCAGTGTATTTACACTGTCCTTTGCTCCTCTTTTTAAAACATGCCATAAATTTTTTAACTTTAGTTTCTCCAGAAATTTTTTCAGTTTCATATCTTTTCACATGTGTATATTTCTGTTAGATTTGTTCAAAACTTAGAGATATCAAAGTCTCCCATAATTATTTTGTTACTGTGCTTTCTTTCAGTTCTATTAATATTTCCTTTATGAATTTGGATGCCAAGACATTTGAAGGGTATAACTACTGATAATGGTTTGTTTTCTATGATTCTTTTCAGTATAATATAGTTTGTCTACATTTTTAATGCTTTTTTTTTGGTTTGTCAGATAGCATGATTACAACTCCTCCTTAGATATCATTTTTTTCAATATATTTCTTTTTTTAAATTTTTTTTAACATTTATAAATAATCATTTTTAACATGGTTACATGATTCATGCTCCTACTTTCCCCTTCACCACCCGCACTCCCCCCACCCATGGCTGATGCACATTTCCACTGGTTTTGTCATGTGTCCTTGATCAAGACTTATTTCCAAATTGTTGGTGGTTGCTTTGGTGTGGTAGTTTCGAGTCCACATCCCCAATCATGTCCACCCCGACCCATGCGTTCAAGCAGTTGCTTTTCTTATATGTTTCCTCTCCTGCAGTTCTTCCTCTGAATGTAGGTAGCGTTCTTTACCATAAATCCCTCAGAGCTGTCCTGGGTCATTACATTGTTGCCGGTACAAAAGCCCATTACATTCGATTTTACCACAGTATGTCAGTCTCTGTGTACAATGTTCTTCTGGCTCTGCTCCTTTCGCTCTGCATCGCTTCCTGGAGGTCTCTCTAGTTCGCCTGGAACTCCTCCAGTTTATTATTCCTTTTAGCACAATAGTATTCCATCACCCGCATATACCACAGTTTGTTCAGCCATTCCCCAATTGAAGGATATACCCTCCTTTCCCAGTTTGTTGCCACCACAAAAAGTGCAGCTATAAATATTTTCGTACAAGTCTGTTTATCTATGATCTCTTTGGGGTACAAACCCAGCAATGGTATGGCTGGATCAAAGGGCAGGCATTCTTTTATAGCCCTTTGAGCATAATTCCAAATTGCCAGCCAGAATGGTTGGATTAGTTCACAGCTCCACCAGCAATGCATTAATGTCCCAATTTTGCCACATCCCCTCCAACATTCATTACTCTCCCCTTCTTTCATTTTAGCCAATCTGCTAGGTGTGAGGTG
>NW_025368385.1:0-4587 GCF_016433145.1 Gracilinanus agilis | reverse complement strand
AAAAACCCCAGAAAACAGAGGAGGACAAATGATTAAAGATATCCAAAGCTTCCCCAAAAAATGAAAATGGGTCACAATATCTTGAAGAGTTCAAATCTGAGATTATGAGAAAGATGGAAGAGATCTGACAAGAAAATAACAGTTTCAAAGGCAGACTTTTGCAATTGGAAAGTGAGGCTCAGAAATCAAATGAATTGATAAGCAAACTGAAGATCAGAAATGACCAGTTGGAAGCCTGGAAGAACCCAGATAGACCAGATTGAAAAGGAAAACCAGTCTCTAAAGGCTAGAATTGGGCAATTAGAAGCCAATGATCTCTCAACACAGGAAGAGCAAATAAAGCAAAGTCAAAAGACTGATAAAATAGAAGGAAACATGAAATACCTCACTGAGAAATTGACAGATCAAGAAAACAGGCCTAGAAGTGACAATTTGAGAATCATTGGTCTTCCTGAAAAATCAGAAATTAATAGAAATTTGGACTGTATACTAAAAGAAATTATTCAGCAAAACTGCCCTGAAGTTCTACAACAAGAGGGCAATATATACAAAATAGACATTGAAAGGATCCATAGATCACCCTCTACACTAAACCCATAACAGACAACCCCCAGAAATATAATAGCCAAATTCAAGAGCTTCCAAGTAAAAGAAAAAAAACATTACAAGAATCCAGAAAGAGACAATTCAGATATCAAGGAGCACCAATCAGGATCACACAGGACCTGGCAGGCTGCACACTAAAAGACCACAAGGCTTGGAAGATGATATTTTGGAAAGGCAAGAGAACTGGGTCTTCAACCACGGATCAACTACCCATAAAAACTGACTATATACTTCCAGGGAAAAGTATGGGCATTCCACAAGATAGAAGATTTCCAAGTATTTGCACAGAAAAGACCAGGACAAAATGGAAGGTTTGATATCCAACCATAAAAACCAAGAGAAACATGAAAAGGTAAATAAGGAACAGAGGGGAAAGAAAGAAAATTCTTTTTCTTAATTTTACCTCTTTAAGAGACTTAATAAGATTAAATTATTTGTATTCTTATATGGAGAAATGTTATGTTTAATTTTCAAAAACTGTATTCACTACTATAGCAATTAGAAGAATTATTCATAGGGAGAGATTGGTGTAAATCGTCTTGGGGGAAAAAAAGAGGGGGAGGTGAACAGTAGATGGCATCAAGACAAACTTGAATGAATAAGAAAAATAAGATATTTTATACCACAGAAAGAGAGCACAGGAAGGGGAGGGGATATAGTATTATAAAAAGAAAAGGAAGAGAGCATTAAGAAGTAATATTTAAAGCTTACTCTCAGAGGAATTAACCCTGAGAGGGAAGAGTAGCTATACTATCCATTGGGATATAGAATTCTATCTAACCCTACTAAGAAAGTCAGAAGGGATCAAACCAAGGGGAGCAGAGGAGTCGGGAGGTCAAAAAAGGGAGGGGAGAAGAAGAGGGAGGGAAGTCATTAGGCCTTAAAAATAAAAAGAGGGGAATAATAAGGGAGGGGGTGGAAAGGGAAGTAAATCAAGGGAGGGGACAAGGGGGACTGGTCTAAAACAAACCACTAGTTTAAAAGGATATAGGGTAAGAAGAAGGGGTAGAACTAGGAGAGGATACCAAAATGTTGGAGAATGCACAACTGATAATTATAACTCTGAATGTGAATGGGATGAACTCACCCATAAAACGGAAGCAAACAGTAGAGTGGATTAGAAACCAAAAGCCTATCATATGTTGTCTACAAGAAACACATATGAGGTGGGTGGACATACACAGGTTTAAGGTGAAGGGCTGGAGCAAAATCTTTTGGGCTTCAAATGAGAAAAAGTAGGCAGGAGTGGCGATCATGACCTCTGACAGAGCCAAAGTAAAAATATATTTGATTAAAAGAGATGGGGAAGGCAATTACATCCTGATAAAAGGCAGTATAGACAATGAGGAAATAACACTGCTCAATATGTATTCACCAAACAGCATCACATCTAAATTCCTATAGGAGAAACTGGCAGAGCTCAAGAAGGAAATAGATAGTAAAGCCATACTAGTAAGAGATCTAAATATCCCTATTTTAGATCTAGATAAATCAAACCAAAAAATAAATAAGAAGGAGATAAGAGAGGTGAATGAAATCCTAAAAAAATTAGATTTAATAGATATGTGGAGCAAAAGAACAGAAATAATAAATGTAACCTTCTCAAATCATAATGCAATAAAAATAATAATTAGTGTGGTGGCAAAAAACTGGAAAATGAGGGTATGCCCTTCAATTGGGGAATGGCTGAACAAATTGTGTATCCTGGTGATGGAATACTATTGTGCTCAAAGGAATAATAAACTGGAGGAATTCCATGTGAACTGGAAAGACCTCCAGGAAATGATACAGAGTTAAAGGAGCAGAACCAGGAGAACATTGTACACAGAGACTAATACAGAGTGGTAAAAATCCAGTGTAATTGATGTCTGTACTAGCAGCAATGCAATGACCTAGGACAATTCTGAGGGATTTATGGAAAAGAATGCTACCCACATTCAGAGGAAGAACTACAGGAGTGGAAACCCAGAAGAAAAACAATTGCTTGAACACATGGTTGATGAGGTCATATTTGGGGATGCTACACTAAACAACCACACCGACACAACTATCAATAATTTTTAAGTAAGTCTTCATTAATAACGCATGTTAAAACCCATGGAAATGCTCATTGGATAGGGGTGGGGTGAAGGGGAAAGTAAAAACAAGAATCGGTTAAGGATGGAAAATTTTTCTAAAAAAATAAAATACATATTAAAAAAAAAGGAGGGATGGATCCAGGGAAGAAGTGGCTTTCAATCCTGACGTAGAGGTGAGAAGGGGCAGAAAAGCAAGAGGGAAAGATTATCTGTCTACATATTCTCAACTGAAGGAGATCATGAGGATGGCTGAAATGTGCCCTTCACAGGCCCTGGTCAGGACTATTATATATCCCATATGAAGAGGATTCGAGGGGGCCAGAATCCCTCCAACCTTACCTGACTGAGATGAGGCTGAGCAACAATCCAAACCCTAAGGCTGCTTTCAAGCACTCATCCAGGTGATTGCAGAACTGTGGTGAGCACATTTGTGGCATGTAGTGCTATATGGGTGTGGAGGAGCTGCCCGGCTGAGGATGGGGCAAATGCATCCAGGAGGACAGTCTCCTTACAGTCTGGTCTGACAGTAAAGGATGGTCTGGGTCACCTGAGCCCCTGTCTAGAGGAAGGCCTTGATTAAATTAGTCTCTGGTGCTCTTGGCCAGGATCATAGGGACAAAGAAGTCTACCCAGGCTGGGCCCACAGTTCACATTTCCTGTATGCCAAATCAGTTCATTTTTTCAGTGTTAAGGGTGAGTGGGGACCAAACTATCGAAACATATGCCTTGGTAAACATTTCCTGAATGCCAGCAGATAGCATTTTCTTGGCAAAGAGAAGTGGGCGATCTAAGACCAGTATTATGTACTTTGAAACAGACATCCTGGTGATTGAAGAACTCATATGAGCATGCTAGTGGCATGTAGGGCTACATGGGTGTGGAGGTGCTGCCCAGCTGAGGATGGTGGAGAAGCAGCCTGGAGGACAGTCTCCTTACAGTCTGGTCTGACAGTAAAGGCTGCACTGGGTCACATGAGCCCTTGTCCAGAGGAAGGCCTCATTTAAATTAGTCTCTGGTATTCTTGGCCAGGATTACAGGACCAAAGAGGTCAGTCGTGGCTGGGTCCAGTCCACATCTCCTGTGTGCCAAATCAGTTCATTTTCTCAGTGTTAAGGGTGAGTGGACACCAAACCACCCAGACATATGCCTTGGTAAACATCTCCTGAATACCAGCAGATAGCATTTTCTTGGTAGAGAAGTGGGCGATCTAAGTCCAGTATTATGTACTTTGAAACAGACATCCAGGTGACTGTAGAACTCTGGTGAGAACACTTGTGGCATGTTGGGGTATATGGTTGTAGAGGAGCTACCCAGGTGTGGACGGGGCAGAAGCAGCCAGGAGGACAGTCTCCTTACAGTCTTGTCTAACAGGCCTAAAGAGGTCAGTCTTGGTGGGCCCAGTCCACATCTCCTGTGTGCCAAATCAGTTCATTTTCTCAATGTTAAGGGTGAGTGGAGACCAAACCATCCAAACATATGCCTTGGTAAAGATCTCTGGAATGTCCGTCGCAAGGATTTTCTTGGTAGAGAGAAGTGGGCGATCTAAGTCTGGTATTATGTACTTTGAAACAGACATCCTGGTGACTGTAGAACTCTGGTGAGGATACTTGTGGGATGTTGGGGTATATGGTTGTAGAGGAGCTGCCCAGCTGAGGATGGGTCAAAAGGAGCCAGGAGGACAGGCTCCTGACAGTCAGGTCTGACAGTAAAGGCTGGACTGGGTCACATGAGCCCTTGTCCAGAGGAAGGCCTTGATTGAATTAGTCTCTAAAGCTCACAGACAGGATCAAAGGCTTAAACTGGTCATCTAGGGCTCAGGCCACATCTCCAGTAAGCCCAAAGTCTCATTAGTTTCCTGGTATTTGGGGTGCGGGGACCAAGGAGGACAAACATTTGGGACTTT